>NW_023144621.1:8431687-8576710 GCF_012932325.1 Thrips palmi | reverse complement strand
GGCGAAATTTATTTCGCCCGGACAGGCTTCCCAAGCCTGGGTTGCACTAACCTAGCCTAACCTAGCCCTGCTAAGGCCATTCTGGCCCCTTCGGACGGAAAAAATTTTGCTTGGGTTGGGTCGGGTCAGGTTGGGTTAGGTTAGGTTAGGTTAAGGCGAAATTTATTTCGCCCGGACAGGCTTCCCAAGCCTGGGTTGCACTAACCTAGCCTAACCTAGCCCTGCTAAGGCCATTCTGGCCCCATCGGACGGAAAAAATTTTGCTTAGGTTGGGTCGGGTCAGGTTGGTTAGGTTAGGTTAAGGCGAAATTTATTTCGCCCGGACAGGCTTCCCAAGCCTGGGTTGCACTAACCTAGCCTAACCTAGCCCTGCTAAGGCCATTCTGGCCCCATCGGACGGAAAAAATTTTGCTTAGGTTGGGTCGGGTCAGGTTGGGTTAGGTTAGGTTAGGTTAGGTTAAGGCGAAATTTATTTCGCCCGGACAGGCTTCCCAAGCCTGGGTTGCACTAACCTAGCCTAACCTAGCCCTGCTAAGGCCATTCTGGCCCCATCGGACGGAAAAAATTTTGCTTAGGTTAGGTTAGGTTAGGTTAGGTTAAGGCGAAATTTATTTCGCCCGGACAGGCTTCCCAAGCCTGGGTTGCACTAACCTAGCCTAACCTAGCCCTGCTAAGGCCATTCTGGCCCCATCGGACGGAAAAAATTTGCTTAGGTTGGGTCGGGTCAGGTTGGGTTAGTTAGGTTAGGTTAGGTTAAGGCGAAATTTATTTCGCCCGGACAGGCTTCCCAAGCCTGGGTTGCACTAACCTAGCCTAACCTAGCCCTGCTAAGGCCATTCTGGCCCCATCGGACGAGAAAAATTTTTGCTTAGGTTGGGTCGGGTCAGGTTGGGTTAGGTTAGGTTAGGTTAGGTTAAGGCGAAATTTATTTCGCCCGGACAGGCTTCCCAAGCCTGGGTTGCACTAACCTAGCCTAACCTAGCCCTGCTAAGGCCATTCTGGCCCCATCGGACGGAAAAAATTTGCTTAGGTTGGGTCGGGTCAGGTTGGGTTAGGTTAGGTTAGGTTAAGGCGAAATTTATTTCGCCCGGACAGGCTTCCCAAGCCTGGGTTGCACTAACCTAGCCTAACCTAGCCCTGCTAAGGCCATTCTGGCCCCATCGGACGGAAAAAATTTTGCTTAGGTTGGGTCGGGTCAGGTTGGGTTAGGTTAGGTTAGGTTAGGTTAAGGCGAAATTTATTTCGCCCGGACAGGCTTCCCAAGCCTGGGTTGCACTAACCTAGCCTAACCTAGCCCTGCTAAGGCCATTCTGGCCCCATCGGACGGAAAAATTTTGCTTAGGTTGGGTCGGGTCGGTTGGTTAGTTAGGTTAGGTTAGGTTAAGGCGAAATTTATTTCGCCCGGACAGGCTTCCCAAGCCTGGGTTGCACTAACCTAGCCTAACCTAGCCCTGCTAAGGCCATTCTGGCCCCATCGGACGGAAAAAATTTTGCTTAGGTTAGGTTAGGTTAGGTTAGGTTAGGTTAAGGCGAAATTTATTTCGCCCGGACAGGCTTCCCAAGCCTGGGTTGCACTAACCTAGCCTAACCTAGCCCTGCTAAGGCCATTCTGGCCCCATCGGACGGAAAAAATTTTGCTTAGGTTGGGTCGGGTCAGGTTGGGTTAGGTTAGGTTAGGTTAGGTTAAGGCGAAATTTATTTCGCCCGGACAGGCTTCCCAAGCCTGGGTTGCACTAACCTAGCCTAACCTAGCCCTGCTAAGGCCATTCTGGCCCCATCGGACGGAAAAAATTTTGCTTAGGTTGGGTCGGGTCAGGTTGGGTTAGGTTAGGTTAGGTTAGGTTAAGGCGAAATTTATTTCGCCCGGACAGGCTTCCCAAGCCTGGGTTGCACTAACCTAGCCTAACCTAGCCCTGCTAAGGCCATTCTGGCCCCATCGGACGGAAAAAATTTTGCTTAGGGGTTCAGGTTGGTTAGGTTAGGTTAAGGCGAAATTTATTTCGCCCGGACAGGCTTCCCAAGCCTGGGTTGCACTAACCTAGCCTAACCTAGCCCTGCTAAGGCCATTCTGGCCCCATCGGACGGAAAAAATTTTGCTTAGGTTGGGTCGGGTCAGGTTGGGTTAGGTTAGGTTAGTTAGGTTAAGGCGAAATTTATTTCGCCCGGACAGGCTTCCCAAGCCTGGGTTGCACTAACCTAGCCTAACCTAGCCCTGCTAAGGCCATTCTGGCCCCATCGGACGGAAAAAATTTGCTTAGGTTGGGTCGGGTCAGGTTGGGTTAGGTTAGGTTAGGTTAGGTTAAGGCGAAATTTATTTCGCCCGGACAGGCTTCCCAAGCCTGGGTTGCACTAACCTAGCCTAACCTAGCCCTGCTAAGGCCATTCTGGCCCCATCGGACGAGAAAAATTTTGCTCAGGTTGGGTCGGGTCAGGTTGGGTTAGGTTAGGTTAGGTTAAGGCGAAATTTATTTCGCCCGGACAGGCTTCCCAAGCCTGGGTTGCACTAACCTAGCCTAACCTAGCCCTGCTAAGGCCATTCTGGCCCCATCGGACGGAAAAATTTTGCTTAGGTTGGGTCGGGTCAGTTGGGTTAGGTTAGGTTAGGTTAGGTTAAGGCGAAATTTATTTCGCCCGGACAGGCTTCCCAAGCCTGGGTTGCACTAACCTAGCCTAACCTAGCCCTGCTAAGGCCATTCTGGCCCCATCGGACGAGAAAAATTTTGCTCAGGTTGGGTCGGGTCAGGTTGGGTTAGGTTAGGTTAGGTTAAGGCGAAATTTATTTCGCCCGGACAGGCTTCCCAAGCCTGGGTTGCACTAACCTAGCCTAACCTAGCCCTGCTAAGGCCATTCTGGCCCCATCGGCGGACGGAAAATTTTTGCTTAGGTTGGGTCGGTCAGGTTGGGTTAGGTTGGTTAGGTTAGGTTAGTTAAGGCGAAATTTATTTCGCCCGGACAGGCTTCCCAAGCCTGGGTTGCACTAACCTAGCCTAACCTAGCCCTGCTAAGGCCATTCTGGCCCCATCGGACGGAAAAATTTTGCTTAGGTTGGGTCGGTCGGTTGGGTTAGGTTAGTTTAGGTTAGGTTAGGTTAGGCGAAATTTATTTCGCCCGGACAGGCTTCCCAAGCCTGGGTTGCACTAACCTAGCCTAACCTAGCCCTGCTAAGGCCATTCTGGCCCCATCGGACGGAAAAAATTTTGCTTAGGTTGGGTCGGGTCAGGTTGGGTTAGGTTAGGTTAGGTTAAGGCGAAATTTATTTCGCCCGGACAGGCTTCCCAAGCCTGGGTTGCACTAACCTAGCCTAACCTAGCCCTGCTAAGGCCATTCTGGCCCCATCGGACGGAAAAAATTTTGCTTAGGTTGGGTCGGGTCATGTTGGGTTAGGTTAGGTTAGGTAGGTTAAGTTAGGTTAATTTGGTTCGGTTAGGTTAGGTAGGTAGGTTAGGTTGGTTAGCCTAGGTTAGCTAGGTTAGCTATGTTGTTTGGGTTGGGTTAGGTTAGTTATTTTGGGTTAGGTTAGGTTAGGTTGGTTAGGTTGGTTAGGTTAGGTTTGGTTAGGTTTAGGATAGGTTAGGGGCAGTGCGGGGAAAGCCTGGACAGGAAGAACCTAAACCTCCTTTTACTTTAAGGCCATATGGCCTGGGCCTGACAACTGTCTTGTAATGAACCGCGATGCCACGAACAACTTTTGAAGTTTTTTTTCCTGTGTCTCCGGGCATTTGAAGTTACTATGGGGTGTCTAGTTCTCACCTGTCCATTCTTCCCCGCCCTGAACCCTAGGTTGGGGTTGAAGAGTTTAGGTTGGTTAGGTTAGGTTAGTTAGGTCGGTTAATTAAATTTATTTCGCCACAGGCTCTTCTCCTGGTTCTCCTAGCCTCTCTTCCCTGCTTCTTCTTCCCCATCTCGGCTTCTTCTTCTTTCTTTCTCGTTGGGTTAGCCACGAGGTCGAGGCGCAATGCAGCCCGCGTGATGCCTCGTGGCGCCTACCCAGGGCAGACCCAGGCAGACCCAGGGCAGACCAGGGCAGGCCGACCAGGGCCCCCCCAGGGCCGGAAAAAATGGCGGGGCGCGAGGCACAAGGTTAACTCGGTAATTAAAAGATGAGAAACTCGGCGGGCGTGCCGCTCTGCCCTTTCTGGCCGCCGCCATGGTGCGGCGCCGGGTGGACCGAGCTGGACTCGAAGCTGGACGAGATTTTGGACTCGAACTGTGCCGCTGCTGAGTGGCCAGCTGCCGTGCAACTTTGGCAGTCGGATAACGCACGCCGACGGCCTCCAACTCGCTCGCACAACGTCAACGACACGCGCATGGTTTTCGGTTCCTCGAAAAGTTTCGACTTGTCGTCGTCGTCTTTCAGTGCGTGAAGAGTGCGGGGTGGCGAATAACGTGTTGTTAGGAGGTAATGCGAAGAATGTGTGTGTGTGTGCGTGTGTTGTTTTGCCGCCAATCATAACCAGATTGGCCGTCGTAGCCGCTAGGTGGGCCTCGTCGTCGTGGGAGTTCCCTCCTCGTCAACGACGCAGAGAGGCAGTTTTCATGCCGCCCCCTTAACGTCCACACCACTGCGTATAGGGCTGCTGCCTGCTGCTCCACGCTTTGATGGAGCTGCTCTCGCCTTGCCGTCACCAGCCTCTGCCCTGCTGCCGCCTCGCCTCGGCCCTGCGACCGGAAGACGCTCCAAACTTCAAACTTGGCAAGCCAGGCCAGCTGGGGACCGCTGCAAGCGGCGCATGCTGCAGCAGGCCGGCAGTCTGATCCCAGCGGCGCCTCTGCCCCTCGCGCATCTGCGGATCTGCGAAATGAGCGGCAGCGGGGGAGCGACAGCGACGGGACGCACTGTTCGGAATCAGCCTTCTGACAAACTTGCTTTTAATTACCCCTGGCGAGTGGGGTGGGCCGGTGGGGCGCATGCGACCAAATGCGGCGCTCGGGGACGTGTCGAAGCCGCGAAGCCGTTGCCAAGCAAGCAACCTTAATTTACTGCCGGGCAATATTCTTTTCGGCCGGCGTTCCGGGGAGGCTTTTCGGGGGAAAGCCGTGTTTGCCAAGCAACCGCTACCAAGCGACATACGCTCTCTCTCTCTCTCTCGTCTCTCGCTCTCTCTCTCTCTCCTCTCTCCTCTCTCTCTCATACCTACACACGCTCCCCCCTCTCCTCTCGCTCCGCTCTCCCTCTCCTCCCACTCTCTCCCACACATGAGGTGCGCCGGCCGCGCCCCGCCGTGCGCCTCGGAGCTAATTACAGGCAACCATCACGCCTTACCGCACTCAGGTCTGGCTGAGCCGAGCCAGGCCGGGCGGGCGGGGCCGAGCTCAGCCGGGGCGGCCGTCTGAGCCGAGCCGACGCTCGCCGTGGGGCGCATGGGCTCGGCGGGGCGCGGGGCGCGCGGGGCTCACACACGTGCGCGTCGAACTAAGCCGTGCTGGTGCTCGGGTCCCGATTCCGGCCACCCCCTGCTGATGGCTCTGTCATCACGACGGCAGGGGGGGCGGGCGGGGCGGGGCGGGCCGAGGCCCCGGAGGCCGTCACCGCGCCGAACAATCCCGCGCAGATCACAATCCACTAAATCCGCGCCAAAATTTTGCTTGGGTTGGGTGGGGTCAGGTTGGGTTGGGTTAGGTCAGGTTAGGTTAAGGCGAAATTTATTTCGCCCGGACAGGCTTCCAGAGCCTGGGTTGCACTAACCTAGCCTAACCTAGCCCTGCTAAGGCCATTCTGGCCCCATCGGACGGAAAAAATTTTGCTTAGGTTGGGTCGGGTCAGGTTGGGTTAGGTTAGGTTGGGTTGTTAAGGCGAAATTTATTTCGCCCGGACAGGCTTCCCAAGCCTGGGTTGCACTAACCTAGCCTAACCTAGCCCTGCTAAGGCCATTCTGGCCCCATCGGAGGGAAAAAAATTTTGCTTAGGTTGGGCCGGGTCAGGTTGGGTTAGGTTAGGTTTTAAGGCGAAATTTATTTCGCCCGGACAGGCTTCCCAAGCCTGGGTTGCACTAACCTAGCCTAACCTAGCCCTGCTAAGGCCATTCTGGCCCCATCGGAGGGAAAAAAATTTTTGCTTGGGTTGGGTCGGGTCAGGTTGGGTTAGGTTAGGTTAGGTTAAGGGCGAAATTTATTTCGCCCGGACAGCTTCCCAAGCCTGGGTTGCACTAACCTAGCCTAACCTAGCCCTGCTAAGGCCATTCTGGCCCCATCGGACGGAAAAAATTTTGCTTAGGTTGGGTCGGGTCAGGTTGGGTTAGGTTAGGTTAGGTTAGGTTAAGGCGAAATTTATTTCGCCCGGACAGGCTTCCCAAGCCTGGGTTGCACTAACCTAGCCTAACCTAGCCCTGCTAAGGCCATTCTGGCCCCATCGGACGGAAAAAATTTTGCTTAGGTTGGGTCGGGTCAGGTTGGTTTAGGTTAGGTTAGGTTAGGTTAAGGCGAAATTTATTTCGCCCGGACAGGCTTCCCAAGCCTGGGTTGCACTAACCTAGCCTAACCTAGCCCTGCTAAGGCCATTCTGGCCCCATCGGACGGAAAAAATTTTGCTTAGGTTGGGTCGGGTTGGGTTTGGGGTTAGGTTAGGTTAGGTTAGGTTAAGGCGAAATTTATTTCGCCCGGACAGGCTTCCCAAGCCTGGGTTGCACTAACCTAGCCTAACCTAGCCCTGCTAAGGCCATTCTGGCCCCATCGGACGGAAAAAATTTTGCTTAGGTTGGGTCGGGTCAGGTTGGTTAGGTTAGGTTGTTAGGTTAAGGCGAAATTTATTTCGCCCGGACAGGCTTCCCAAGCCTGGGTTGCACTAACCTAGCCTAACCTAGCCCTGCTAAGGCCATTCTGGCCCCATCGGACGGAAAAAATTTTGCTTAGGTTGGGTCGGGTCAGGTTGGGTTAGGTTAGGTTAGGTTAGGTTAAGGCGAAATTTATTTCGCCCGGACAGGCTTCCCAAGCCTGGGTTGCACTAACCTAGCCTAACCTAGCCCTGCTAAGGCCATTCTGGCCCCATCGGACGGAAAAAATTTTGCTTAGGTTGGGTCGGGTCAGGTTGGGTTAGGTTAGGTAGGTTAGGTTAAGGCGAAATTTATTTCGCCCGGACAGGCTTCCCAAGCCTGGGTTGCACTAACCTAGCCTAACCTAGCCCTGCTAAGGCCATTCTGGCCCCATCGGACGGAAAAAATTTTGCTTAGGTTGGGTCGGGTCAGGTTGGGTTAGGTTAGGTTAGGTTAAGGCGAAATTTATTTCGCCCGGACAGGCTTCCCAAGCCTGGGTTGCACTAACCTAGCCTAACCTAGCCCTGCTAAGGCCATTCTGGCCCCATCGGACGAGAAAAATTTTGCTCAGGTTGGGTCGGGTCAGGTTGGGTTAGGTTAGGTTAGGTTAGGTTAAGGCGAAATTTATTTCGCCCGGACAGGCTTCCCAAGCCTGGGTTGCACTAACCTAGCCTAACCTAGCCCTGCTAAGGCCATTCTGGCCCCATCGGACGGAAAAAATTTTGCTTAGGTTGGGTCGGGTCAGGTTGGGTTAGGTTAGGTTAGGTTAAGGCGAAATTTATTTCGCCCGGACAGGCTTCCCAAGCCTGGGTTGCACTAACCTAGCCTAACCTAGCCCTGCTAAGGCCATTCTGGCCCCATCGGACGGAAAAAATTTTGCTTAGGTTGGGTCGGGTCAGGTTGGGTTAGGTTAGGTTAGGTTAGGTTAAGGCGAAATTTATTTCGCCCGGACAGGCTTCCCAAGCCTGGGTTGCACTAACCTAGCCTAACCTAGCCCTGCTAAGGCCATTCTGGCCCCATCGGACGGAAAAAATTTTGCTTAGGTTGGGTCGGGTCAGGTTGGGTTAGGTTAGGTTAGGTTAAGGCGAAATTTATTTCGCCCGGACAGGCTTCCCAAGCCTGGGTTGCACTAACCTAGCCTAACCTAGCCCTGCTAAGGCCATTCTGGCCCCATCGGACGGAAAAATTTTTGCTGAGGTAGGGCCGGGTCAGGTTGGGTTAGGTTAGGTTAGTTAGGTTAGGTTAAGGCAAATTTATTTCGCCCGGACAGGCTTCCCAAGCCTGGGTTGCACTAACCTAGCCTAACCTAGCCCTGCTAAGGCCATTCTGGCCCCATCGGACGGAAAAAATTTTGCTTAGGTTGGGTCGGGTCAGGTTGGGTTAGGTTAGGTTAGGTTAGGTTAGGTTAAGGCGAAATTTATTTCGCCCGGACAGGCTTCCCAAGCCTGGGTTGCACTAACCTAGCCTAACCTAGCCCTGCTAAGGCCATTCTGGCCCCATCGGACGGAAAAAATTTTGCTTAGGTCGGGTCGGGTCAGGTTGGGTTAGGTTAGGTTAGGTTAAGGCGAAATTTATTTCGCCCGGACAGGCTTCCCAAGCCTGGGTTGCACTAACCTAGCCTAACCTAGCCCTGCTAAGGCCATTCTGGCCCCATCGGACGGAAAAAATTTTGCTTAGGTTGGGTCGGGTCAGGTTGGGTTAGGTTAGGTTAGGTTAGGTAAGGTTAGGTTAGGTTAGGTTGGGTTAGGTTAGGTTAGGTTAGGTTAGGTTGGGTTGGGTTAGGTTAGGTTAGGTTAGGCTAGGTTGGGTTGGGTTGGGTTAGGTTAGGTTATGTTGGGTTAGGTTAGGTTAGGTTGGGTTAGGTTAGGTTAGGTTAGGTTTGGTTAGGTTAGGATAGGTTAGGGTCAGTGCGGGGAAAAACTGGACAGGGGAAGAACTGGAAACCTCACATTTTACTTTAAATGCCGTATGGACTGGCCTGACAACTGTCATGTAATGAACCGCTGATGCCACGGAACAACTTTTGATAGTTGTTTTTCCTGTGTCTCCGGCATTTGAAGTTAAATATGGGGTGTCTAGTTCTTCACCTGTCCAGTTCTTCCCCGCCCTGACCCTAGGTTGGGGTAGAAGAGTTTAGGTTGGCTTAGGTTAGGGTAGGTTAGGTCGGGTTGATTCAACCTTATTGAACCAGAGGCTCTTCTTCTTCTTCTTCTTCTTCTTCTTCTTCTTCTTCTTCTTCTTCTTCTTCTTCTTCTTCTTCTTCCGCCACGAGGTCGAGGCGCAATGCAGCCCGCGTGATGCCCTCGTGGCGCATACCCAGGGCAGACCCAGGGCAGACCCAGGGCAGACCCAGGGCAGGGCCGACCAGGGCCACCCCAGGGCCTGGTGACTAATGGCGGGGCGCGAGGCACAAGGCAGAACTCGGTAATTAAAAGATGAGAAACTCGGCGGGCGTGCCGCTCTGCCTTTCTGCGCCGCCATGGTGCGGCGCGGTGGACTCGAAGCTGGACTCGAAGCTGGACTGAGAGTTGGACTCGAAGCTGGCCGGCTGGCTGAGTGGCCAGCTGCCGGTGCAACTTTTGGCAGTCGGATACGCACGCCGACGGCCTCCAACTCGCTCGCACAACGTCAACGACACGCGCAATGGTTTTCGGTTCCTCGAAAAAGTGTCGACTTGTCGTCGTCGTCTTTCAGTGCGTGAAGAGTGCGGGGTGGCGGAATAACGTGTTGTTAGGAGGGTAATGCGAAGAATGTGTGTGTGTGTGCGTGTGTGTGTTTTGCCGCCAATCAGAACCAGATTGGCCGTCGTAGCCGGCTAGGTGGGGCCTCGTCGTCGTGGGAGGTCCCTCCTCGTCAACGACGCAGAGAGGCAGTTTCATGCCGCCCCCTTATACGTCCACACCACTGCGTATAGGGCTGCCTGCTGCCTCCACGCTTTGATGGGAGCTGCTCTCGCCTCTGGCCGTCACCACAGCCTCTGCCCTTGCTGCCGCCTCGGCCTCGGCCTCGACCGGAAGACGCGTCCAAACTTCAAACTTGGCAAGCCAGGCCAGCTGGGGACGCTGCAAGCGGCGCATGCTGCAGCAGGCCGGCAGTCTGATCCCGAGCGGCGCCTCTGCCCCTCGCGCATCTGCGGATCTGCGAAATGAGAGCGGCAGCGACAGCGACGGGACGGCACTGTTCGGAATCAGCCTTCTGACAAACTTGCTTTTAATTACCCCTGGCGAGTGGGGTGGGGCCGGGTGGGGCGCATGCGACCAAATGCGGCGCTCGGGGACGTGTGCGAAGCCGCGAAGCCGTTGCCAAGCAAGCAACCTTAATTTACTGCCGGGCAATATTCTTTTCGGCCGGGCGTTCCGGGGAGGCTTTTCGGGGGAAAGCCGTGTTGCCAAGCACCGCTACCAAGCGACATACGCTCTCTCTCTCTCTCTCTCTCTCTCTCTCTCTCTCTCTCTCTCTCTCTCTCTCTCTCTCATACCTACACACGCTCCCCCCTCTCCCTCTCGCTCTCTCTCCCACTCTCTCCCACACATGAGGGTGCGCCGGCCGCGCCCCGCCGTGCGCCTCGGAGCTAATTACAGGCCAACCATCACGCCTTACCGCACTCAGGTCTGGCTGAGCCGAGCCAGGCCGGGCGGGGCGGGGCCGAGCTCAGCCGGGGCGGCCGTCTGAGCCGAGCCGACGCTCGCCGTGGGGCGCATGGGGCTCGGCGGGGCGCGGGGCGGCGCGGGGCTCACACACGTGCGCGTCGAACTAAGCCGTGCTGGTGCTCGGGTCCCGATTCCGGCCACCCCCTGCTGATGGCTCTGTCATCACGACGGCAGGGGCGGGGCGGGGCGGGGCGGGGCGGGCCGAGGCCCCGGAGGCCGTCACCGCGCCGACAATCCCGCGCAGTCCACAATCCACTAAATGCCGCGCCAGTGCTGCGGTGTGCGAACCCTGCTTACCCGTGTTCGACGCGGTGCTGTCGGGCGTGGCGTGCCGTGGCAGTGCCGTGGCGGAGCCACCGAGCAGAAAGCCTATCAATAATGCAGCCCTGGCAGCGCGGCACAGCTCGGGCCACAGCAATGGAAACCTTGTTGACGCAGCTGACTGCTCGAGAGTGGATTTCCGGAAGAGAGCTATCGTAGCGTGAATGGAAGAGGGGTGTGTGTGTCTGACTGTCTCTCTCCTCTCTCTCTCTCTCTCTCTCTTCTCTCTCTCTCTCTCTCTCTCTCTCTCTCTCTCTCTGGGGTGTGAGTGCGGACACACGAGCGCGCCACCTGCTCCCCCGGGACGCTCGGTCTCATTTCCACACATCTGCTCTAGTCCTCTAGTAGTGCGTCAAGTGCAGAGAGACCTCTCGTCGCTAAACGAGCGACCTCGTGCCCGAGACGCCTGCTGCTGTTAGACAGACTAGGGGGACACACTGCGAACTTTGTCCCACGCGCGTTGAAGCGACGCCGACGGGGAGTCGCCGACATCCGTCTGAGCGCGTTCACGTTCAGGTCGTCGTTGATGGGGAAGAGCATTAGGGAAATAAACAGGAAGTTGGCTTGTGTTTCCCTCTCGCTGTGTGCTGGAGACTGATTCCGATAGTGTCTTCGTCGCTCCGCCTCTCTCGCACTCATCGGGCACACCTTAGGTGCGAGAGAGACAGAGCGACTAAAATGACTCCCCGGGTCTGCTGGGCACCTCCTTGGACTGACAAGTCCTTGCTCTCCGGGGCAGCCGTCGGACGCCACAGCCCAGCGCGTTGAGGCTGTTTTCTGCCTCTGCGTTGCGAGCCTGGCGAATACCCAGAGGCACCCAGATGCTCTCACACTCCGGGATACCGGACGCCCCAGAGGGGGTACAGTACTCTTTTCCAAACGCGGTTGAGTTATGACGGCGTCTTGCCCAACAACAAGAAAAAAACGCGACGCAGAGGGCAAAAAAAACTCAGTTGGATGCTACGCCACTGCTCAGGGCAAGATCAAGCTTCGCTTTAGTTGTTAATTGAGGAAGAAAGTTCGGATGAGACCTCTCTATTTTGCTCAAGCTTTGATACCGTGGAATAAGGTTATCCAAACGTGAGAAAGCCATCTCGGGAGTGCGTGCCTCTGCGTCCGTCGTGACGCGAGCTTTCTGTGATGGACGGCGAGAGGGAGGCCAGGGCACGTCGGACCGCATCGCCCCGACAGCTCGAGTGATTAGGGAAACTATTGGCAAGTAATGTTGGCTGCCCCGGCGGGCCGGCGGCGGCCCGGGTGGGCGGGCCATTGGTAGATGATGACTCAAGTTGGTCCTCGTCCGATTCGCCGGGCCCGGGCGGCGCGGTACTGCTCGGAGGAGCGCGTGGCTGCTTTTTGACAACCCCGTCGACGTTGCCGCGCCCCGGGCCGTGCCTCCTTGCCGCCGTGCCGCCGGGCCCCGGTCGTGGCCCCATATCCCCGCCACGGTAATGCGGGGCGGAAACTCCCCCGGCCTTCCCAACCTGTCGTTAAAATTAACGAGCCTGGCGCAAGCCGGGGAAAGGGCAAAGAACTCCCAGTTTGTGTTGGATAGTTAGGAGCGGGGCGCGCTGCTCGCTGACATGACGGAAGAGCGCCCGCCGAGGGCGCGATAGGCAATCCGGCGCGCTGATCTGTTCGGCGGGCCGGCCTACCTCGCCTTGCCGGGCGCTCTCTTGACTTCAGCGGCTAGACCACAAATAAGATCCTATGCCCGGTGACTGCCATGTTTGCACTGCACAACATGACAAACCGTCCCCGACCACGCGCGGTGCGCCATTGGTTCCAGATCACCCACCTTTTGTTTTCCCCGCCGTGTCTGCCTCATTGCACCGCGTTGACACGAGTCCTGCACGCGAATTAATCTATACACTTCCGTGTCGAGCCGAGCCGCGCCGTGCAGGGCTTTGCGACAGCGTGTGGACGTATTTATGAGCGCAGCCGGACCAGTGCGACATTGTTGCAGCAGATGATGCGGAAATCGGCGGCGCGTAAAGGTCTGCATGGCGGCGTGGTGGCGCGGCCGGGCAGCCACGAGGCTCCACGAGGCGCGGCCCGGAACGACGCCGTCAACGTTGTCAACAAGCCGTCCGTCCGTCCGACTGCGGGGCACTGCGGGGCACTGCGGGGCTGCAGCGGCGGCAGGCTGCACATTAACCCCGCAAACAAAGCGCCGGCCCGCGACGTGACGGGACGCGACCCGAATCATCATGGCGCCGTTTTGCGTCAAGGTGACATCCCGGCCAGCATTACTCCGCAGAAGGCCGGAGTGGGGGACACTGAGTGCTCCAGAGCCTAGAAGCTAACAAGCAAATAACTGTGACCGAGGAGTCTAGTGGTACCACCTCGTGCTCAGTTTGAGTCTTAATTCGAGTTCAGAGCGTCGAACGTGTCCGAGCTGTCCTGACTGGTCCTGAGCCGGCGTGCGCCGGCCAGCGAGCAGTGCCGCGTCGCTCTGTCTCTCTCCCACTCGCGGGACGTTCCGCAGAGTGCGAGAGAGACAGAGCCTGGGTCAACGGGCCCGCTGCCCTCGCTCATTGCTATTCCCCGCGCCTCTGCCGCGGTGGCGGCGCGGCGGCGCGCGCTGCAGCCAATCCGAATGCATATCCAATTCACCGAGACCTCCGGCGTCTTAATCTCGCCCTGCTGGCCCTGGCGGCCGCCGCGGCTGGCGCGCCGCCGGCATGGAGGCACCTTCAGTGTTTTCAATTTATCCTTTTGGCAGCCGCCGCTGGCACCGCGCGCCGTCACCTTCCCGCTTGCCAAACGATGACGAACCGGCGCCGTTCAATATTTTGGCAGACGCGCCGCGTCTGATTTATTTATTTGCAGCGGTTCAATCTAGGGGCCCCGCCCTGGCCCGGTCTGCCGTCGGTGATCGATGGGGTACTCGGGGCAAGGTGCAGCCGTGCCGCCCCCGACAAGACATCGTTCACCGTCTAATCGAATGAAACTTTTCCCCCGGGATGACGGTGATGTTGGGCAGCGCGGAGGGCGGAGCCATGATGGCAGCGCGCTCTTGTCCATCGGACGCCCGCCAGATGAGACTGCTTACTCCTTGTCAGATAATGTCACGCTTGTTTGGTCCATCGCCGCCAAAGTTCCAAATTGGGTTACCGGGGCGAACGTTAAAAAAATAACACGTTCATCTTCATCTGGTCATGCTTAGTATTTATTTTGAAAGACAAAGTAGCACATCGTCGACAGATATTCACAAGAGACAGAGAAGGGATATGACATTAATTGCATCCTAGAGTACAAGGCAAAACTCGAGTAGGTCTGTCAAAATAAAAACACGGAACGGTCATTTGACCGGCGAGGCAAAAACTCTCAACTGCCAAAAAATCTTTCGCTACGTGCACCTTAAGTCATTTTATTTCACTTTACGGTATTTGTCTTGAACTACTCAAAAAAGGCCCATAACACCGACTTGTCACAAAATTCGCAACAGCTAAATAAGCGTAACGACACGCAACATGTTATCCTACTGCATGCAAACATCTGAGACTAGGATCCATTTGGTTTCTATTGTGGGTACCCATAAAACCCCTTGTGACTATCAAATCATTGTGGTACAATTATGAGAAATAACAAAACATAGGACACTCCGATCTCTGCAGCTAGAGACTAGCTAATGACAAACAATGTCCAGCGCACACGTGCGCAAGGAAAGAGGCCAAACCTTCGACTAGACATAAGTTAATAACAAAAGTGCGTTCAAACCTTGATATGAACGCCAAACACAAAATCAAGATTAAAGAAATTGACGACGTGGAGACCTAGACAAGCGGCTGTTCTTAAATCTATCACGACAAAACACTTCGCGTCTCGACATCCATAACCTTTGATATGGTCAGTTTAGTACAACATCATTTGAAATCCAACGAACAGGGTCAAACAGTCATTTTTCTTTCACTCACTAAATCGAAGACCACCGTCAATACACCTAAAATTAAGACGTAGTCTCTAAACACTTAGGACTTAACATGTATGCATACTTTAGCACACTAAACACACAAATATTCATTTTTTAAAGATTTGAATGAGGGCAATAAAATATCTTTGGATTTAATATAAATTACAACTTAACAAGTCTTACTACCACAGGATTCACTTAGGTAAAATTTATAAAATAATACGTCCAGTTCCAGAACTAAGTAGCCTCGCTAACGGCTTCGAAACAAAGTCGGAATGTTTTATGTTCGGTGAAACCCATTCGCGCGGGCAGCTGCCGGGACTCTGGGCTCCAAGCAATAACCGCAAAAGTATCCCGCTGCGTCCACACACCCACACACGCTCACACTCACGACGTCAGACACACATAGGCACACAGATTGGCACGTTGGCGGAGTCCGTCCGGGTCCGCCTCGAGGTGGGGCCGGCCTCGACGCGGAGCGGAGCCTCTCGACGGGCAGGGCAGGGCAGGGTCGCCTCGACGGGCAGGCCAGGCAGGCAGGCCGGCCGGCCGCAGGGTCGCCGCGGCGGTCGCTACACTGTGAGCCTCTCACTCACAGGTGGGTGACCAGCAGCTGGCGGCCCTGGGCAGTGCCCTAGAGCTGCGTGGGCTGCAGGGAGGAGGCCCGGGTGCCGTTCTTGACGGTGGTCGAGTTGGTCACCTCGCTGCTCACGTTGGAGCGCGACGTCATGGTGATGGCCGTGGTGGAGTGGTCCGCCCGGCTCACCAGCGGCCCCACCTCGCCGTCCTCGTCGTCGGGGCCGTGCAGCAGGCCCGCCGTGTTGTTCTTGGCGTTCTTGAGCGCGTTGCCGATGTTCTTGTTGGCGTCTTTCGCGCGCCCGCGCGGGTACACTGAGTTCTCCATCTGCAGCTGGGCGTTGACGTCCTTGCCCGCGGCGCACGTACACGCCTTCATGAAGCTCTTCTTGAAGTTGTCGCTGAGGAAGGCGTACAGGATGGGGTTCATGGCCGAGTTGGAGTAGCTGAGGCAGCCCGTGAAGAGGAACACGGTGACGGTGAAGCTGGTCTGGCACTGGTTGGACGGCGTGAAGATGAGCGCCACCTGCATGATCCAGTACGGCAGCCAGCACAGCACGTACACTGTGATGACGATCAGCACCATCTTGGTTACCTTGCGGTGGGTCTTCTTCTTCTCCTTGGACTTGTTCTTGGGGCCGACCGTCTTGAGCTTGCGTATCACGAGGATGTAGAAGACGAAGATGAGCACCAGGGGGATGGCGAAGCCCAGGATGAACGAGTACAGCGTGAAAGCCGTCTGGCCGCTCACGTTCTCCGACTCGGGCCACAGGATGTTGCAGCTGCTGGCCTCGTCGCGCACCATCGTGTTGGCGTACATGAACACGGGCACCATGAGCAGCGCCGACGCCGTCCACGCCGTCAGCGACACCACCTTGGAGATGAAGGGCGTCCGTATCCGCGGCGAGGAGATGGGGTGGCACACGGCCACGTACCGGTCAGCGCTCATGATGGTCAGGAAGATGGAGCTGGTGATCTGGTTGATGGACGTGGTCGTCATGTACACCTTGCACATGCTCTCGCCGAAGGGCCATCTCTCCAGCAGCATGGTGGTGAAGAGCACCGGTATGCCGATGAGGAAGCACTCGTCCGCCACGGCCAGGTTCACGATGTACATGTTGGTGACGGTCTGCATCTTGGAGAAGCGCAGCACCACGTAAATGACCAAGGTGTTTCCCAGCAGTCCCACCACACAAACCATGGCGTACATGGCCTGGAACAAGAGCCACAATTTAGAATGCGCTTGCACAAGCGAGGACTTGCGTTCGGCCAGAAACAGTGCACTCACCATGGTGAAGCGGATGAGCGCGACCCGCACGGCAGTGGGCGGTACGTCCGCGGAGCACATGGACATGTTGGGGTGCGTCATGTTCTGGTCACTGCTGTTCATGTAGTCGTGCCCCATCATGTCCGGCCCCGCCAGGATGCTGGACATGGTGGTCACCAACATGGTCGTCATGGTGGCCGTGCTGGCCGTGCTGGCCAGGCCGCGTTACGTCCGAGGCGGCGACATGGCCAAGATATGGCGGACCTGCAACAACAGCGGTGGAGCGCATCGTCAGTGTCGAGTTACTCGGCGGGGTGCAGCAGCGCGGCGCCAGCGGGGCCTGCCAGCCAGCCTGCCTGCCTGCCTGCCTGCCCGTCCGCCTGCCAGCCTGCCTGCCTGCCTGCCTGCCTGCCCGTCCGCCAGCCTGCCTGCCTGCCTGCCTGCCTGCCTGCCCGTCCGCCTGCCAGCCTGCCTGCCTGCCTGCCTGCCTGCCTGCCCGTCCGCCTGCCAGCCGGGCACTCCGGGAAACACGAGCGAAGACTCGAAGAGCGCCAGCGCCGTCCATGCAAATTAGCACAGCGAAAAATGGGGCCGGCGACCGCGGCCTGGCCATGGCCTGCCGCTTCAGCAGCCCAAGGTATGCAGCGGACTGATTCGCTCTGTCTCTCTCGCACCTACACGGGACGCCCTTCCAGTGCGACAGAGACAGACGGCAACGACTGCAGGGAAGCGCAGGGAAGGGAAAATGGAGGTCGCGGCGGAGCGGCGGTGCGTTTTGTATTCGTGCTGGCGTGGCGGGCCGTGCGTCCTGCTTGGCACGGCGGGGGCTGCGGGGGCCCTGCGCCCGAAGAGGGACGGGTCGCGTTTTCAGAGATGCGGTTCGTTTGCCATTGTCCCCTTTGCTCACGCCTCTCTCCGAGCCTCTCTCTCTCTCTCTCTCTCTCTCTCTCTCTCTCTCTCTCTCTCTCTCTCTCTCTCTCTCTCGATCTCGCGGTGGTGGCCATGAATATTGATGGTCGCGCCTCGCCCTCCCCCGTTGCCCGTTGCAGAAGCTTTTGGTATCGACACCCGATGGTGCGAAAAATAGGAAAATACGGCGAGGTGAATTCGGCGTGCGATAAACTCGACGAGGCCGCAGTTTATAGGTAAGATGTCCCGGCGGCCCGGAGGCCACTGGTTTCGTTGGGTTTAGTCAGGTTAGGTTGCAGCGCGCAGTGGAGACGTCACTGGGGTCGTATTTCACTCGCAAAGCCCGCGGCCTTGCCGCACCGGCCACCTCCGTTCATCGACTCGGCCACCGCTTATGAATAATTCAGTTTTCGGTAAGACGGATCACTTTCGAAACCTGTTGAACGCGCGGCAGGCTGGCGGCCAGCGCAGCCAGCGCAGCCAGCCGGCGTGGCGAGCTTGCACTATTTGGACTACACGGGGAAGGCGAGGCGAGCGCTCCCCGCGGCCCGATAAACCGGCCGACGGATTCCTCTCTGTCTCTCTCGCACTCGTGGCGCGACCCGTATCGGTGCGAGAGAGACAAAGCGGCGGAACAGCTGCCGCTCGGAATCAGCTTGCTGGCCGAGGTGATGGCTGGCGATGGCGGGCATGTCGAGGCAAACAAACACGGCCAAGTTATCGGCCAGCCACTCGGCCACCCCTTCCACCTGTCAGACGCAGAGCATCCCCAGGCTCGTTTCGTCGCTCTGTCTCTCTCGCACTCATGGGGCGTCGCGTACAGATGCGACAGAGACAGAGCGACGGAAGCGACTCTCGGAATCAGCCGAGTCGTCGTCCGTCGCCCTTCGGCAGTCCAGCGACAGACGGATCACCGGCGGAAGGGAAGGACCATCTGCGATACGGGGCGACAGGGCGGACCACGGTTCCGGGGATTAAACTTTCCAAGGACTGCGGATCCGCAATCGCTCTGCCGGCTCTGCCGCTGTCAGTGTCGGGCCGAGGCGGGCCAAGGGTCAGGCCGGGCCGAGGTAGGGCGGGTTAAGACGACGACCCGAGACGGGCAGGACCGCGGCGGGGTCCGCGGAGACGGCCAGCCCTTATCGACACATGTTCCATCACAGAGTAGAGACGCTGGTCGACGCGGTCTCACCCCTCCCAGTAACACGAGCAGCGTGGCGAGTTACGCTGTAGGGACTCGGGAGTCACCGACAAAAACAAAACAAAAACAATTGCATTACCGCGCACAGTAAAAAAAGATTCGCCGATTCGGTGACGTCTGGGCGCCAAAACGAGAACATTACAAGAACAGCACACCTCGAAACTGTTCTGACGGCCCTGTCGGCGACGCATGGTTATTTCGGTGGCGTCGTCCGTTCCGAGCAGCCACTACGAACGGATGCGTCACCCTCCAGCCACCGACTTTTGAATGTCGTATTAACTGTGAAATGGAACATTACAGTCCAGTGGGCTGTCAGTAATCATTCGCGTGATCTCAAGCGTAACATTGCCGGCGGGCACCGACAAGATAGCACAGACACTCAAAAACTTAGTCTCCGTCGTGGTCATGCCTAACCTCTCTGGCGGACACCACACGGACCATGCAGTCACCTTTTGGCACGGACACATCGCACAGACATAGCAAAACACACGCAGCCCAGACGATCGCAGCTTGATTATGGCTTGCGGCGGCACGCCCTTACCACAGCTCCGATCGTGGTTTGTCCCATGTATAGCGATCCAAACGACCGGGTCGACGCCTTTGACAGTGGACAGTGTACGTCTGCCACCAGTATGTGTAAGGCTGCTGTGGCGGAGGGCCTGCACTGCAGCAGCCCTGCCTTGCAGCAGCCCTGCCCTGCTGGGGAAATTACGGCCAGACTGGTCCAGCCGGAAAGGAATACCAATGTGTATGTAGACTACACTGCGCGCGATAGCGACTACTTGACCCTCCCGCACCATGCGGCGCACCCTGTGTCACACTCACACACACACATACGAGCACAACACACACACACACACACACACACACGCGCACATACACGCAAACACACACACACACACACACACGCACGCACACCAGACGCATCGCTCAGCCATGGTTATGGCTTGGCTGGCGTTTGCCCAGCTGTCCATTCCACCACGTCTCCCTGATGCGCGTGGATTTGCTCCGCATTAGATAAATAACGGCGATAGCACCAACAGACGGGGTGGGCCGGCTGCATCACCACCACCACTACCACCACCACCACTACCACCACCACCACCACTACCACCACCACCACCACTACCACCACCAACACCACCACTACACCACAACCACCACCGCCAGCCTTGGCGGGTGAGGACCAACGTTCATGTAGTGACAAGGGGTCGAGGCTCGGGGGCCATTCATCCAATGCACAGATTGAAAGGCTTATAGATTCGTCGCACGCTCGCTATCCCTCTCGGCGTAACTCTCTGCCCTTCTCTCTCTCTTTCTCTCTCTCTCTCACACACACACACGCACACACCACAGAGCCCCTGGAGGAACTAATTAAGGCTGCGCGGTGTTTGTCTGAAAGTTGATCGGTGGCAGTCGTTGAGGCTGGAGGCGCTGGAGGCGGTGGAGGCGGTGTACTATGGCAGTGCAACGGAACACTGACTCCTCTCTCCTAATCGCCCGGAGTGCTTTTCACAAAACAATCACCTTCCGGGGTGTTTTCCACTCAAGGGTGTACCCGACGAAGAGGGGGAACTTGCCCTCCTCGGCAGCCGGTCGCAAAAGGGGGAGGGGGATGGCGGCTTTGAAAAGAATTATTATTGTTATTATTATTATTTTTGGGCCAGGCCGCCTCTGTTCCGGCGGCCTCGACGGTCCGAGACAACGAGACGACGGTGGCCCTGTTGTTCCAGGCTGGCGACGCGGAGACGCGGCCGATGCGACGGACGGGCCGCGACGCCCGGGACGGTCGGGACGGCTCCCCAGCGCGCCACTTTGTTCTTTTGTCTTTCTGCCGAATAAGTGTGCTGCCGGGGGGGAGGTTATTTGAATGGAGCCATAGTGCGTCGCCAGACAACACAATGCCCAGACGGACGGCACTGTAGTCCGGGGAGGGGAGGGGAGGGGAGTGCACCTCCTGACACTGCTACCACCACTAACTCGTCAGCGTCCATTGTTATGACAAATGCTACCATTTTTCAGAAGGGTCTATTTTGTACCGGGGCATCGCTGATGTGGCCTTCACCAAAGGGGACGCCCACCTACCGCGACCCGTTCTGATGGACTCTTTCACCCGTTTTAGCGCTCCCTTTGCCAGAAGGTGATGAAATGAGCATTCCGATTTGAAACAGTATTTAAAGTTCTAGAGTCAAGGCCGAGAATTTCAGTATCAGCATCAGCAGCGGCACGAACGAAAGCCAAGAGAGAGATTATATTTTCGGCTTCCTTAGACGAACCCACCAAGTTCCTTTCCGCACCTAGACGTCGACGATTTGGCGCGTCGGGGCGGCCACCTCGCCTCACACCACCCCGCCCCACCCCACCCCGCCCCGCAGACGTCCTAATTGATGGAGGGGAAGCCCGGGCGGCTAGAAACTAAAGGAGGGAGGAAAAAAAGAGCACCACCACGGAACCGCCGCCGCCGCCGGTGTTTGAACCTGCGACGCGCGGCTTAGCGGCGGACACGCAAATGGGGAGGGAGGGGGCGGTCATTATGAAGCTGCAGCTCGCCCTGCTGCAGCCCGGCCGGCCATCTCGTCCGGCATCGGTTCTGATAAAGGCGACCAGTCGCGCTGCCGTGGCCACTGCAAGCCGCGCACTTTATTAGGGTAGGGCGGCTTGGGGTGGGTGGGGTGATATTGGATGCGCCCCGCCCCGGGAGGCTGTGTTCAAACCGGCGGGTACCGCCCCGCCCCGCCCCGCCCCGCCCCGCCCCGCCCCACCCCGCCTCCTTGCCAGGTGCCGCGGCGTGCTGAGCAGGTCCTAGCCGTAATAGGGCAGAAGGGAGGAATCCGGGCCGGCAGACTGATTCCGAGAGTCCGTTCTCGTCGCTCTGTCTCTGTCGCACTCGTGGGGCATCCCGTGTTGGTGCGCGAGGGACAGAGCGACGAAAACGACTCTCGGAATCAGTCTGCGGGCTCGCCGCCGTGCCGCCGGCGTACAGTGCGGCCCAGATTATAGGGCGTCGTCCGGAGATAGCGCCAATGAGATCTGTGCCTTTTGGCGCTCCGGCCGCACCACGCCGTGCCGTGCCGTGCCAAGCCGGCCGAGCCACTGCAGCCGCCTAAGTCGATTATCTGAGTATCGGGCGCGCGCCGCGCTCCGGCGAGACGGCGAGACGGCGTTCGGCTCGGCGCGGTCCTCGGCGCGGTCTTGGTGAGCCCGCCGCCCCGTGGCGACGAGCAGCACTCCGCCGGGACTCCCGGTCCGTCGGGGAGACACTTGACGCGACGCGCGGAACGCGCTCCCAGATTTGCTGGCGAGAATAATACGCACTGGAAAAAAGGCACAGGAGCGGTGTTGGATGGGGGTGGCGCGCAGGGAGGGGGGGGGGAGGGGGTTAAATGGAATGAAAAGATAACAAAACGGCCTTCCACAACAGATGGGACGTCCGTTGCGAGAGCCGCAAGAAGTAGAAGGCCGCGCGGCTGTTTCGCCAAAGGATAATGGGAAAGGACGCGGGGCGAACGTCCCCTTTCTGCCCGATTTCCACGCGTCACGAGCGGGGCGCGCGGAGCAGGCGGAGCAGGCGGAGGCTGATGGCGAGCGTCACGGCGAGCCTCGCGCCGCGTCGTGTGTTTTTTCTGTCGGGAGAAAGGAGGAGGAACGGCAAGCCGCGGCAAGCGGTGGCGTTGCAAGGACGCGCGCTGACCGCGTTGTTGATGTGTTGCTCCTTGCGTTCCCACGGCCGCCACTTATTCGGCCCGGGGCCAATTGGAGGGGGACGGTAGGGGGGCACGCCCGGGCCGGCCGGGCCGTAGAGGGCCATCCATCCTGAGCAGCCGGCAAAGAAACACTTGTGCGCTGCCGCCCTGCCTCGTGCCACTCACAGGCGTAGGCCGGCGAGCTGGGCGTGCCAGGGGCGCCGGGGGCCCACTGGCCAGTGAGGGGTCCGCCCGGGGCCGTACTCAAAAGACTGCTCGCCTCCTGCGGGTGGAGCGGAGTGAAGCAGGGCAGGGCGGGGCGGGGCGGGTGGTGGCCACACCACACGGCTAATGGCCCAGACGATGTTGCTGCCAAAGTACAACGGAATGGCGAGGCGCCAGGGGAGGCCTGTAACTCTCGCCCCGCCCCGCCCCGGCCACTTCGCACGCCCCCACTCCCGAGGGCGACACCTCTCAGCGGAACGCCAAGGACTCGGTCAAGGCAGCAGCAAGGCAGCAGCGAGGCAGCAGCGAGGCCCCGGAAAATCAAGCGGCCGGATAATGTCATGGCCAGAGCCTCGGCCAGAGCCTCCACTGCCTCCGGGCTCCAGGCGGCGGCACTGCCTTGTTCGGGCACCTCCGGGGGGCGGCGGTCCGTCATCCGGCTGGCGCGCGCCGCCTCCGGGAGAGCTTCGTCTTGGTCAGCGTCCTGACGGGTACTAATTGGAACGCCGTCGAGGAAACGAGCCCCACTGAATAACCCGCCGTTCCGAAGCGAGGCGAGGCGCCGGCCAGTAGCGCCGGGCCGAGCGCCGGGCACACTGCGCCCAGTGGCCGGCGGCCTCGCCAGCGGCCCCGTCATGTTTCCTCATCGCCGAGGTCACCCTCCCGCCCGTCCGTCCGTCTGGCCGGCCGCCGAACGCACCGCCCGGCACCGCCCCTCCCTCGGGCTGGTCGCTGCCGGTTCCGGGTAAAATAAAACATAATGGACAGGGTGAGGGTGAGCTAGCCAGGGACCGGATGGCGACAGGTCCCCCACCCCGCCCTTGCGGGGACACACACACGCGCGGATGCACACACACACACACACACACACACACGACCGAGGGTTTATGGTAGCCTTCGACGCGCCGACGGCTCGCGTATTGAAGCAACGGGAAACAAATCAATCCCGGCAGGTGCGCGTCGAGCGTGCGGCGTGGCCTCCGGCAGGTAGACGCCCCGGAACCCGCAGTCAGTCGGCCCCGCCCACGGCGCCCACGGCGCGCACTGCCGGGAGGAATTCGCCGGCATTCTCTGGTGCATGTCGTGGAGGAGATCGAGCAGCACCAGCTCCTCGAGGCATTCCTGGAGCCCGGAGCACCGCCCTCGCGGTGGAGTGCGGCAGTGCTGCAGCGCGGCGCCGGGGGGTGGGGAGGGGGCTCGTCCCGGAAGGGCGGCCAACTTGATTATGCCGGGCACCTCATCGGGCTGCTCGAGCACTAGGCACACAGAGTGCGCGCCGGAGCACCGCGAGCACCCCGGGCACTGCGAGCGCTGCCAGCGCCACCTAAAGGTGACCTTAGGCATTAGCGTGCACAAATACACGCTTCCGGTGGCAACCACGCCCCGCCCCGCCAGAAAGAGCGCGCCAGCCACTTGCCACGCGGTGTCATTAATCATGGAAACGAATGAATAATGATGCACGCGGCCGGGGGGCGCGCGTCGGCGGCGCGGTGACACCGGCGGGGCGGCGGGGGCGGCCTGCCTGCGCGATACCAGACGGTTCCTCTCGGTTGGCGCCGTCGGCCGGGGACACCGTCGGCGGTCGGCGACCGACACCGTCGTCGTTGTTGTCGTCGATCGACACCGTCGGGGCGCGCACACTGTAAGCGAGCGCCCGCGGAAACCGCGGTAGGCCAGCCCGCACGACGCGCCCGCGCGCGGATTGCCTACCCGGCCGCCGCAAGGCGTTATGCGCGCGCGCTCTCTCTCCCGTCCTTGTTATTATTGTTGTTGTTTGTTGTTGTTGTTGTTCCCCCGCAAAGCCGCTTTGCACCATGGTGCACGTGACGGGGCTGGCCCGGGCTGGCCCGTCGGGGGAGGGAAGGGTGCTGCGAGTGCACTCGTCGTGTTTCAGAGTGCTGCCGCCGTTGGTTGCAGGTGCCATCAGGCGCACGCCCGGCCGCGCCCGGCAACGCCAGGCCGAGCAATCGGTTGCCATGGCAACGGGCCTGGCCGGCCGGCCTCATCATCGCCGCCCTGATGGCCCGTAATAAGTCCAGACAATGTCATTACAGTGGCGCGGCAGCGCGGCAGCAGCGGCCACTGCCGGCTTGGCACTGCTGCATGAACCGAGTCAAGCTCTTAATTAACTGATGACGCCTCCGCGCTATTTCTCAGCTGCTCTTTTTTTCTGTCTCTCTCCGTCTCTCCTCCAGCCGAGGCTCCAGGCTCCGACAGTGCAGCGGGGCGGCCTCGCCAGTCGTAAACCTGGACGCGGTGCGCGGATCGGGCGGCGGGGACGATTCATCCAGGGTGGCGGCGCGCGGCGGCGCGCGGGGAGGGGGCGGTCGACGACCCCGGCAGTACCGGCAGCACCCTCGGCGAGGCGGACGAAGGCCGAGGCCCTCTACTCCACTCCACTCCGCCGGGCAGGGCAGGCAGGACGAAGCGGCACGGGAATTATCACAGTCGTTACCGAAAACTTGAGCTGCTTTCGCCGACGGCAACGTTTCCCGGCGGCCAGGGCGCGCGCCGCCGCGCCGTCAGCCATACGGACGGCCGTGCTGACGGCCGCGAGGTGGTGGTGGTTGTCATCGTGGCGGTCGTCACGGTCGTCACCGTGGTGGTCATCATCATGGTGGTCGTCATCGAGGTGGTCGTCACCGTGATACCGTCATCGTGGTGGTCGTCATCGTGGTCGTTATCGCGCTCCTCGAGACCACAAGTAATTAAAACGCAGTGATTGGCGTCTTCTCGTCGCCGCATCCGATCGGTTCCATTTTCATGAGAACCTAAATGGATTTGGCGCGGCTCGGACGCTAAGTAGACCGGGGGAAGGGGGAGAGGGAGGGTGGGGAGGCAAACCAGGCCAAACTTTGGACGCGGGGGTTTCCGGGACGGGCTGTCCGAGGTCCGCAGTCCGGTCGGCCGGCCCCAGGGGAGACAACACGTCGTTCTGTACCGAATTCGGTGCGAGAAGCAGCGAAGCGGCGCCGCCTTTGGTTCTCTGTCTTTCTTGCTAGGAAAGGGAAGACAAACACTCAGGGGATGACGCGCCCAGCCGGCCAGCCAGTCGGCCAGCCAGCCGGCGACACGACAATACGGACTCAAACTGGAGCAGACACGAGATGGAGCCAACTCTGACGGTCGTCGGGGAGGGTATCCGGTAAATCGTCCGTTTCCCCCGGAGCGTGCTTCCGACCTCCCGGCATGTTCCGACGGGGGTAGGCAGGCCCGGAGATACGAGGCCGCGCGGGTCGCGCAGTCCAGCACGGCCCAGCCCGCACGGGCTGCAGCTTCAAAACTGCACCTGCCGGATGGTTGCGGCGTGGCGGCGGCATCGCGCATGGCGGGTGTGAGAAAAGCCCCACTAGCCTCCTAGTTCGACCAGTTTATTGAGAAAATTCCCGCATGCATTTATACATGGGAGGGATGGTACGCTCCAAGGCGAGCGCCAGAGTCGGTACACTCGAAGAGCGGCCTGATTTTCACCAGTGTAGCAGCAGCAGGCTCGCTCGCTGATCAGCTAAAGCGATCCGTGAAAACAATATTGCGCTTTTCGGCTTGGCACACACACCTCGCTGGCTTTTCATTTTGTCGAATCTCATTTTCCGGGAACTTCCCTCATCATCGATGAAAGACCTTGGGGGATTGGCTTGGCGTAGCGTGGCACGACGAGGCGAGCCAGGCCCCGGAAGTATCATTAATTAGCCGGACGGTGTTTGGTTTATCAGTTGGAGTGCCCGAGGTGTTTCGCAACGAGCCATGTCGCAAGCTGCTGCTGGTACACTGCGAAGGGGGAGTCGGGGGCTCTTTCGGCACGTTTGTCGCATCGGAAGGCTCCATTTCCTGTCGGCCATTGACTCAGTCAAGGAGACAACCTCGTCCGCCTCTCTGCGGACAATGGCCATCAAGGCGAGGGAGCCAGGCCGAGGGCCAGGCCGACCAGGGTCGAGGAGGACAGCAGACTGACTCCGAGAGTCGTTTTCGTCGCTCTGTCTCTCTCACACCGATACGGGACGCCTCATGAGTGCGAGAGAGACAAAGCGACAAGGACTCTCAGTCTGCAGTGGCGATGCGAGACGCGGATGTACTCGCCAATAAACTTAAATTGCGACGATCATCGCTAAAAACGCGCGTCGATTCGCCACAAGCGGACCGATTCAGTCGCCGTCTCTCTCGCGCCCCTCCGTACAACGCGCCGGGAGCGCGAGGGAGCGCGGAAAGCACCGCTCGGTCCACAACCAATGGGCATTCTGTGCGCCGCCCGACGGTGCTGCCGGAGTACGCGCGCGCTGGCCGTACGCTTTGTCCCCACGCACACAGACACACGCAGACACACACGCGCGCGCGCGCGAACACAGGCGCGTACGATTGGCCGCCCCGCGCACGCATTTGCGTGCATATTGGTGTTTACCGGTGTGGCCGTCCGTAGATATGAGCGCGACTTGCCACCGAGGGTCCATTCCGCCCCGCCGCCATGACCCCCTCCTCCTCCTACTCCTCCTCCTCTGGCTCCGACCGGGACGCGCAGGCTCCCATTACGGCACCGCCATGTCTGCATCGCCACGGGGACGGCCTTTATAAACCAACAGCAGCGCCTGTCTGTCTGTCTGTCTGTCTGTCTGTCTACAGCCCCATCAACGTAGTTTCAAATACTCCACGACTACAATACTACACTGTCCGTCTGGCCTTTAGCGTTCTATCGTAACCTGGCGAGGAAACACCACCGCCGATTTGACAGCTTGACATCCCATGCGGGAAGTAAAGCAGGAAAAAGGGTTCCCCTCCCCGAACGCCGGCCGCGACGGCAACCCGAACGGACCTGGTGCAGCTGCTGTCTTACGCAACCGAAGGGATTTGCATTTCCATTTACGTCTTAGGCCACGCCACGCCACGCCGCGCCACGCCACGCCGCGCCGCGCCACGCCGCGCCGAAGCCGAAATGTCAGCAGTGTGCCGGGACGCGGTGGAATAATTGGGAACGCGCTCACTCGACGACGACGACGACGAAGTACTGGGTCTCCTTGCTTGCCAACACGGGCTGCTTCTTCGAATTCACTCGCAGCGCGATTCGTTCGAGCTGCCGCTTCCAATTCCTGGAATCGCCATTGTTCATGGGACGCGAACGCGCGTGCACCCTCACGCACACACATACCAGAGAGGGAGCAAACATGCGATGCACACAGCGCAGCACGGTCGAGGCGAGGCCGGCGCGGCGGGGCAGTGGCACCTCAAACAGGGCCTCAAAGGCCTGCCTGTTGGCCGCGACGCGACGCCCCTGGCCTGGCTGCCCGGCCTGGCGGAAGTCAATAACGCAGCGCGAACCGAGGCGCGAACAGATGCCAGGACAGCGTGTCCGCCGTGTTGACGGGGCGCTCCGTGTTCGGGGAAGACGGGGCGGGGCGAAAGAGAGGGGCGCTTCGGGTGGTGCGGCCCCCCGGAGAGGCCGTGCCTCATGGAATGGCGATGAAACAAAAACAAGCAGCCGAGGCCGTGGTAGTGGCGGTGTTTTCAAAACGGATTAGCGCGATGGATCCCGCCAGCCGAGAGGATCGAGCGATTCCCCAGCGACCCCATCTCCGGCCTCTTCCCCTCCACGCCCACGAGGCCTTGCCAGGGCTTGCGAGGCCCAGAAGTGTGTCTGCTCGGAATGGCGCGTGGGGCCTCGGCGGCCTCGGCCACGCTCTGCCCGGCCCCACGCGCCGAGGTTGGCACACTCGCGGGGTCTCTTTCGCCTTCGGCTGGCAAGGGGAAAAGGCCAAGGCCTTCAGTGTCCGAGGCCGTGAGGGTCCGAGGCAGTGAGGATTAGAGGCCGTGAGGGTCCGAGGAAGTGAGGATCCGAGGCCGTGAGGGTCCGAGGCCGTAAGGGTCCGAGAGTGTGAGGGTTCGAGGCCGTGAGGGTCCGCGGCCGTGAGGGTCCGCGGCAGTGAGGGTCCGAGGCCGTAAGGGTCCGAGGCCGTGAGGGTCCGAGGCCATGAGGGTCCGGGGCCATGGGGCGCTGAGACCGTGGCCTGGATCGCATCTACGGCGCGGGAGCGGGTCCGGAAGCAACCGCTACGGTAGCTGCACCATTACATGTAATTTCACGGTGAGACAGGCAGCCGCGGGCCGCTTCTACGTACCAGTTCGCGGCAGCAAACTCAAAAACTTTCTTTTTGTCCACGCGGCTCGCTTGCCACGCGCGCGTCTCGAAATAACTTTTGAGGAGAGGAGGACGCGGACGCAGGAAGTGGACTGCAGCGGCACTTTTTTCGATACTTCAGCTGTATAATGAAAACAATGGGGAGCGATAGATCGGCTCCAACCTAATACACAGACACACAGACACAAACACACACACACACACACATTGAGAAAAGGGTGGACAGGAGATAGAAACAAATCTACGTGCGTACACACATACACTCACCTGGAGTTTTGGCGTGTCGAGTCGGCGCTGCTGGGCTGCGGCCGCACGTTACTGCTCGGTCGTCGAAACTCGCTCGCCTGGAACACGCGAAAGCCAATACCTATATAAAATGAAATCCGTGGACAACTTTTAAACGAGTTCGCCTCCGTCAGCAACAGTGGCAGCAGCGCCGCGTGAGACCGGCTTGGGCGTAGGTTTGGCAGTTTCATTTGCGCTGCATTGCTCGTGCATGCTCGTGCAGAGTCGTGAGTCGTTATCGTCGCTCTGTCTCTCTCGCACCTACACGGGGCGTGCCGTGTAGGTGCGAGAGAGACAGAGCGACGAAAACGACTCTCAGTCTAGGCCGCGTCAGAGGCACGCCTGTGAGGCGAAATGCATTCCTGGAGAGAAGCTATCCGCGGAACCACCGTGGGCCTTCTGGCCCCTCTGCCCTTATGACGTCACTTTCGCTAGTGGTCCGGCTGGGGCCGCCCCGCCCCGTTCCCGAGGTGTGACTGTGACCTCGCTGGAATGCCGAGCAATAAAGGGCGGCCGTCTGGAGCGATGCTGGAGCGATGCTGGAGCGATGCTGGAGCGATGCTGGAGAAGGCTGGACCAGGCTAAAGCGCTCTGGAACGGTCGAAGCGGCTGCTGGACCGCACTGGAGCGAGCGGGAGCGGACAAGACGACACTCTATGATATTTTGAAGAAACCCGGTAGCCACGACAAAACTAAGTTCCGGCAAACACCAGTAATCGGATAAAATCACAATGCACCGTTGGTGAAATTGAAACAACTACTCTTGAAGGCCTTTACGCCCTTTTGAAGCTTATACCACGACTGTTCCCCCTTAGTTTTCCCAGTGTGCAGGGGGGCGAGCCGCGCGAAAAGGACGACGACTGCAGCGCGACTCGGCTGGCCCAAACACCCCCGCCCCGCCACAAATTGGGACTGTTATTGATAAAAACGTTTATCACGAATGGGAGGAGAAAGCGAGGGAAAGGAATGGATAGGGCACAGCGCACTGTGGGGCCCTGGACGGGCCAGCCGGGGCCGCCGGCGCGCCGAACAAACAATAGGACGGAGCACTGTGCCTCACCGACCCACCGACAGGGCCAATGTCTGCGTGAGAGTGAGAGAGACAGAGAGGGCGAAAGTGAAAGAGCGAGACGGCCCGGCGGCGTGGGGTAGGATCGTGGGGAAGGGCAGAGAAACGCGACAACCTCGCAGCGGCCCGGGCCTGCACTCTACACGGGCGACGGTTTGGGGTTCGCACCAGGCTCCACCAGGGTAGCTGGGGTACACTCTATCACTGTCTCTGATGGTGGAGATTTCCTCCAGAATACAAAAGAAATTCGACAAAATATCTGGCGAGGGGGCAACCATTCGAGAAATCCTGTGTCCCAGGAGCCCTTGAAATCTCTAAGAATCCGAAATCTTTCCCCAAAAGGCAAAAAACAAGCAGATTTTAGGCGCAAAATTGGAAGAAATCTTGCGAAGTCCGACGAAATCACTTGCATTAAGAAATCTTGCGTCCCCAAACATCGAATGTGGTTGCCCCCTCGCTATAAGGTACGATGAATTTTCAAAAGTAAGTTGTGTACGAGTATAGGTGCGTTGTGCGTTGGCCATCTTGTGCCCATTCACAGGCGGTTCGTCTGTGTCTCTCTGTGTCGCGCTCTCTGTGTCGCGCTCTCTGTGTCGCGCTCTCTGTGTCGCGCTCTCTGTGTCGCGCTCTCTCTGTCGCGCTCCTGGAGCGTCCCGCCGCGGTTCGAGGAAGGCAGAGCGACGAAGCACCACGCGTCCTGGCTGCTGATTGGCTAAGCGGAGCTATTCCAGAAAATGAGTAATCAGGGGCAATTTCGCACGCGGCAAGGCAAGGCCGGAAACGAACAAGGAAAAGACACCCAGTATCAGTGTGGCGAAACCCTGCTGCCATGGACGGCAATCGGGGAAGTCTTTGCCATAAGTGCTGACAGGCATAGGGGATTTAAAATTGCCCCCCCCCCGTGGATCCAAGAGAAAGGGGGGGCCTAGCAAAGGGGCAATTTCCTCCTCCCCTCATGCCCCAGACAACCGCCTGAAAGGTGGGCACAAAGCAACACTTTGATCCTGTCCGTATGCAAAAAGTGCCACTCCTCCTCCCATCAAGCCGGCTCCGGATCGGCCTCTGTCCTCCTTTCCCATTGGCTGAGCCAAAGTGACCGGTGCGCGGTGAAAGTCGCTAGCGGGCGCAGCGAGTCGCGAGTGTTCGGCTTTGGCCGCATTGCATTTGCCATGCGAGTATGGACGCAGTACGTATCAAAAAGAATTACAAAATTACACTCACACGCACGCACACACACACAGACACAAACTAGATGAGAGTGCGCGGTATTGGAAAGCCCAGAGCGCTGAAGTGGCACTACCGTGAGGCTGACTAATGAGGTTCGGCGCACCGCAGCTACACTGTCATCGTAAAGTTTGGGGCAAAGTTGATGCTGCCGTCGCCACAAGGGTTCCCTAGACCGAGACGTTTCAGTACTTTGTCCTTCCCAGTGGAGCGGTGCGGCCAGCCAGCCGTTCCAGTCTTCGCCATTGACGTCCGCAAGAACCACTTTTAGCCACTCGCTTAGCCGTCTCGGGGTTGAGCCCATAATCTGCCCCCTGGATCCCCCGCCCCCTCCACCTTTCAGCGCTTCCAGCACACCGCGCGGCTCGCCACCGCCAATCCACCAAGGACGCACTGGATCTGGAGGGGCTTGGAGGGGAAAGCCCGGCGCAGTGCAGGCCCACTGCCATTATCTCACATGAAAAACACAACGATTCGCTCTCTCACTCTGGCTCACATCTTGATCCCGCCCTCGATGGCCACGGCGGCCACGGCCTCGCTGGGCAATCATTCGGCCGCCGTTTGCCGAAAGCCTGCAGACTGAGAGTCATTTTCGTCGCCCTGTCTCTCTCGCTCTCATGGAGCGTCCCGTATGGGTGCGAGAGAGACAGAGCGACGACGCTCAGAATCAGTCTACTGCGCGCGCAACGTTACTAATGCCACTGCAATGACGAAAACAAACAGAAGAAAGGAAAAGGAGGCTGCTGCCTCGTCCTTTCCGTTTTGTGGGGGAGTACCGAGGACATGGCTCGGCTTGCCTCGGCGTGGAGATACTCCCCCGGGCGAGGACTGCCATGGCATGCCAGGAGGCGGGACAAGTTGGAGATAAATAAAAGAGGAGCAAGTTGTTGGCAGTGCGAAAGCGACACTTATACCGCCCGAGTACTTCACGACTTTCTGACAGCTCAAGGCGCCCGGCCCACGCCGCGCCAGGCTCATTCCGAGGGGAGGTCTCTCTCTCAGGGCGTGCCGTGTAGGTGTGAGAGAGAGAGACCTCCTCTTCGGAGTCAGCCTGCTCGACGTGCCGCCGAAAAGGGAGGGAGCGTTCGAGGCCCGCACCGCACACGTTGTGCTGCCTCGCATCACGACCAGCCAACAGCGTAGGCGTTGTTCGCCGTCAAATGACGAGTACGTGTGGGCTCGGCCTGGCTCGGCTCGGGCCGCAGAGTGTGGCAGCGCGTCGCGGCCGTCTCTCTCGGACCCTTGCGGGGCGCTTCATGAGAGCAAACAGAGACAGGGCGGCGACAAAAGAACAAGTCTTCTGCCGCTGGGCGCTGGGTGAGACTGCAGCAATGCGCAGCAATGGACAACATAGATGGGACGCCTCTCGCGGGGTTGCAGCACTGGATAAGTGATGAGGCGGTGGCAGTGCAGGCGTTGTGAGGCCGGCCAGCCTGCCAGGAACGAGACAGTCCGACTCGTGCTGGGACGTCCATTACCAGGGAAACGGCACGGACAGAGAGACGAAATAAAAATAGGCGGGGCGGGGCCGCGGCGCCAATTTGAGTCGCGACTCTGTGGCCCCGCCCCGCCCTTCACACATCAAACTTTTATCTCTGTAAACGGTGACATTGGGCTGGCCGCGGTCGGTTTATACTCCCCTTTTGTTGCAGCGCGTCGCGTCGTAAAATATTAACGCCAACTTCCTCGAAGGCGGCCGGCCCCGGCCAAGGCTAGGCTGGCCGCGCTGTGACCACAGGCTCTCTAATCTCAATCTCGGAGCCCGGCTCGGCACGGCTCGGCTCGTCACGGCACGGCACTCGGGCTCAGCGCGTACCGCCATGCAACATGTTGCGAAAGAGGCTTAAGCCTTATTATGACGACGTGAGGTTGACGACCTTGAAGGCCTCGCCGGGCAGCACTGCGTCGTGCTGGCCAGCAACCCCCCTCTCTCTTTCTCTCTCGCACATACACACAAACACGCGCACGCACACGTCCGGTCGGTCAGGCGTGACGATCAAAGTGACGAACGGAGGGGAACACAGAAAGAAAGGTGTTGGGGCTGCAGACGACGGCGTCGGTCGGGTTCGAAGAGACCACACGCCGGTCAACACTCTCGGCTGCCCCGGCGCCACGGCCAGGGCCCCACGGCCAGGGCCCCTCGGCCCCAGCCCAGCCGCCCGACGGCAGGGTGGCAGGGCCCAGCCCCTGCCCCTCCCATTCCGACTGGGTTGTCTCGAGACACACGTACGGCCGGATACGGGCCAGTCGCTGTAATGGGTAATAGCCAGCCGGGGCTATGCGTGGCGTGGCGTGGCGTGGCTCGGCTAACCCCCGTCTGGCTGGACGGCCGCTCAGGCCCCGTAACCCGAGCAACCCCCTACCCCCTCCACCGACCACCGATCCCTCCCTAACCAGAACCCGAAACCGCCTTGAATCTGAAACACCGAGCACATCCCTATCCCTCAGCACTCAACACCCCGGCCAGCCCGGCCAACCCAGCTTGCCAAAGCCTTCGCTCCCCACACGATCGGGCCCAGCCACATGTTTCCAGCCCCACCCCACCCCTTTCCTAACCTCCACAACGGGGGAAGGGCTCGCCGCTCCAACGAGAAGGTAGCGGTGGAAAGCAAGGCGGCCTTTCCCCCAACCACCCAGCCGCGCGGCAAACCAATTTTTATTTTCCCTCAAAACAACAACAACAACAACAGAAACTGTGACATGTAACGCAATGGGCACCCAGCCTTGTGTACTGCACGTCTGGGACGCGTCGCCGCGTCGGTGACACGATGGAAGCGTGCAAATGGTCGGTTAATAATGGAGGCGGCAGGGCGGCTGTGTCACCAGCACACTCCATTTCATCCCGTCCGTCCCCGCACAGGCGCGCGCGCACACACACACACACATGCACGCACACACAGACATGGTGGCAGGGAGCTGCAGTCCGCTGGAGTGTCCGGCAAACAAGCGCCTGCAAAACGGGAAACGGGCACCAAGATGCAATCAGGGCAACATTGGAGCCGCGCGCGGGAGTTGGGGGATCCAAGTGGAGTCAGTGCCAGGGGCAGAGCATGGACTCTGCTGGCAGTGGCAGAGTGCTCGGCAAAACAAGAGGGAATAACAGGACCGGCGGTGTGCCGCACCTGCCTGCAGAGACGCGCGCGGCACCCCGCCGTCCCGGTCGACTCCATGGCCCCGCCTTGCGCAACGACAGCAGAGTGCTGTCGTTCCGACTTGCAAACCGCGGCTAGGATAAACACGTGGCATTCGCTCTACCCAAACAGACGGTCGGCCAGCGTGGCGTACAGCGCGGCGCGCGGAACGCCGGAAGTCTCCATTCCGAACGGTGCGTTCGACGTGCTGTCTCCGTCGCACCCCTACGAGACGCCGCAATAGTGCGAGAGAGATAGAGCGAAGACCGCGCCGTTCGAAATCAGCCTGCAAAAGCAACTACGGTGGTGCCTACACACGCCTCTGCCTCTGCACGGAATCCCATCACGGGGCCAGGCGGAGCCAGCAGCCTCATTCTGTCTGTCTCCCTCACACCTATACGGGACGCCCCATGAGAGCGAGAGAGAGAGAGAGAGAGAGAGAGAGACCCCGCTCGAAATCAGGCTGCAGGGCGGCCAGCCTCATACCGCCCTCGCATCCGCCCACGCCATCCTCTCCCTTTGCGAGTCGCTCCCGTCCACTCACACATACACACACGCGCGCGCACACACACACGCAAACACACACACACACACAAGCGCGCCCCTCTTGAGAGAAATATAAAGGTCATGGTAATTAACCAGTGCTGTGCGGTGGGCTTTGGCATGGCTTGGGCGTGGCGCTGGCAGGCGCTGCCTTTGCGCGCGTCCCATGCTCGTCCAGGCGGTCACCAGCCTCATGAATAGAGAGAAATCATTTTCTACCACGCTGCTCAAAGCAATACGTTCACAACGTCAGCCACATTATAGCCGCATGCAACAAGGCCGAGAAGTTTATTTTTATTTTGGATTTTGGCCGCTTTTTGGCAGTGTTGTGTATCCATCCGGTTTTAAGAGGAATCCAGGGCGGCGTCCCGCAGCGCGGGGCCCGGCCTTGGTGACGGCGCTCAAGGAGGAGGCCGAGTGGCAGTCCGAGAGGACGGCGTTGACCCGGCAGTATTGGCCTGCGCGCCCCGCCACGCCATGGCCATGCCACGGCCATGCCGACCACTGAATGAGGCCAATCAGTTGGGCAAGCCTCGTAAAAGGCAAAAGCCGAAGACGCTATGAATAAACACAATCGCCGTCAAATCACCCCGACGACGGCGACGTCAACGACAAGGACGGCGGCGAGGACGACGACGAAGACGAAGTCCGCACAGCGCTGCAGGGCTGCAGGGCGTCGCCCACTACTGGGCGACGCCATCCGTCTTCCCTCCTCGCCTGCTCCGCCTGCTCGCCCTGATCCCCTTCATCCTGGCCACTATCTCGCCGCCATCGTCCACCCTCCGCCGCGCCTCGCCGCGCCTGGCCGCGCCCTGCGGCCATCACCGCACTGTCATCACGACTGTCATCTCGAGCGTCGCACGCCGCGCCCTGCCCCGCCACGGCCCACCACGCCCCGCCGCTCGCGCTGCCCGGACACCCTCCCGGGACGGCCAGCAAAGGGGCGCGCACGGTCGCACGTTGACGCCGCGTGAACGTAGGTGTGTGTGTGTGTGGGTGTGTCGACAGTGTGTTGATCTCGTATCAAAGGTGCGTAGCTCCGAGAGGAAAAATGAGCACAGCTGCCGAGTGCGCCGCTCAGAAAGCGGCCGTGCGTTACACACACACTTGGGCCCCAGGTTTTCAACCTCAACATTTTCCGGGTCCTTTTCAATCCGCCAAGTCATGTGCCACCGCCCCTCCACATCCACATCCACAACGCCCCCCCCCCCCCCTTCCCCACTCTCGCTTTTAACCTCATTCCATTCCCCAGTGTGTCAAGCCCTCTGGTTTAACTCGTGTTCATTCCACCACGTGGCCATTTTGCTTCCCGCCGTGTGTGTGTGTGTGTGTGTGTAGGTGTGTGTGGGGGGGGGGGGGCGCGCACGCGCGTGTGTGTGTGTGTGTGAGCGTGTTCTGTTCGAGTGCTTACAGGGAAGTGGAGGGTTGGGGGAACTTCAAAACAAATTTTCATCCGTGTGGTCGACCGTTCGGAATTAATGACGCCGAGGGCCGACGGGCCGATGGGCCGAGGCCAAGGGCCCTTAGCCTGCCGACCGCGTCGAGTTGGCCGCGGTTCGCGGGGCGGCTCGCGGGGCACCATCATTGACGGGGACCTCGGGAGGTCGCCGTCGTCGCCGGTCGGCTGAGCGGAATCATCGCCGCATCCGAGTCCGAGTCCATTCACCTCGCCGTCGAGCTTGGCGACCTCGGCGTTTGTGTTCTTGGCGCCGTCCGCTGGCATATGCGCCCGGCCGGCTGGGGCGGGGCGGGGCGGGGCGGGGCGGGGCGCCCTCCGGGAGGGCGGGGGGCTCTAAACTAGGGGTACGCGCCGTTTTGTGTGGGCGCGTAGTGTGGCTGAGCGATGCGAATTTGTGCACTTCGGACTGCAGCTTGTGGGCTCATATTGAGTGAAATGTAGGTCTGGGGTATAAATGGGAGTGATTCTTGTTATCAGCACACAAAAAACTGTTGGGATCAACGTCAAACTCGATTCCAAAATTTTGGTCCAAAATTGGTCCAAATTCGGTAATGCGTGAGTCTGGGAAAAATTTGGAAGTCATTTTTGAGTTCAGCGCACCAAAAACTACAGGAAACAATAAAAAACTTTATTTGAAAATTTTGGTCCAAAATGACCTAATTTGGGATGAAAATATAAGTCTGGAGTCGAAATGGAGGTGATTTTCGTTATCAGCACACAAAAAACTGTTGGGATCAACATCAAACTCAATTCAAAAATTTTGGTCCAAATTTGGTCAAAATTAGGTAAAGCGTGAGTCTGGGAAAAATTTGGAAGTTATTTTTGAGTTCAGCTCATCAAACACTGCAGGAAACAATATAAAACTCGACCTGAAAATTTCGGTCCGAAATGACCTAATTTGAGATGAAAATATAAGTCTGGAGTAGAAATGGAAGGGGTTTTCATAATCAGCACTCGAAAAACTCCAAGAATCAATATGAGATTCGATTGAAAAATACCGATATCAAATTGATCAATAATCGGTAAAGAATGGGTCTTGGTTGGTCTTCATGGATCACCCTTTGTCGTCACCAATACCCTAATGCCACACCAATGCGATTCCTTCAGTCGAGTAACATTCCATTGCCAGCATTGAATCGCTTAATTAGCTACTCGTCTGCTTGACTCACTATTCGATACATTTTTTTTCTTCAAACTAATGAATTCACAAATTTATTAGTTATATTTGAGAAGCCTTTTGTCATTCTTTCATTTAAAACCAGTGAAATAAACAATACAGAATGGAATATGTAATCATAGTTTTCATTAAGTGACTCAGTTTACGGCAGGCTGATCTGAAGCATTTGACGGAGAACAAGTTGTGTCAAATTCAGTGAATCGTCTCATGAAGTCAAATGCAGAGGCCACTTGTTGCTCAATACGCCAACTTAATTTACCTTATTCATGCCTCGTGATATTTTATCTTTAGAGTAAAAGAATACAGTGTAGCATTAACATTGGGCTTACATTAAGAAAGCCAGCTTTTAAATCATTACCAATACTTGGTTCCAGCTGTTGGACACAAGCTTTGGTGAAGTTAAAGGAATCGTCCCATTAAAAGCAATTACCAAGTCACCCACCGCTCAAAACCTGAATCGTCTCATTGAACCCAATATCAGTTCAAAATCTGTTAGCACTAAATATATGGATTATTTATTGCACAAAATACATCTATTTATGGATTCTTTTAATCAATAGATGTAAGTACTAGAATATTTATGTTAGCTTGCAGCATTGCAATAGAGTGTCATTTCCCCGAGACAAACCAAGACAATTAACATGTCTTCTAATTTCAACAGAAGTTATTCATGCATTTACCTGATTTTATTTACTATGAAATTTAAAAATTAGGATAGTATCAGAGAGAATAAAATCAGTAGATGCACACAAAGGCAAAGAAAACATTCTATTTACAATCCACAACTACACTGCACTGACCTGTTCTCCTGTGACGGGGGAGGGGGAAGAGGGGAACGAAACACGTAAACCATTCTCACATTTAGTTTCTATATTTTCCTCTGTTGACACCCCGGAAGGGTTTCAATCATTCTAGAATGTTAAAAAACTATCTCAGTACCTATTTGAGAACCCCTTTGCTCTTTAGTTTGTTTATTTGCATAAGTGCCGTCCCGTCTTGCAGACGGCTTGCAAGCGCGGCAGCCGGTATGAGAAATTGGTCTGCCACACGCTGCTACCAACCTAAACACGCCAATTACCTAGTTCAAAATGATGTCTTGAATATTTCAAACGATGATAATTGTTAATCTAAGATAAACTCCCCCTGTAGGATGTTTAGGAGACATCAGGTGTGAAATTTGGATACTATTCGTTCAGTAGTTGCTGAGAAACGTGAGTGATTACATACAGACAGACAGACAGACAGACGCACGACCAGTCACTTTTCGGAGCGCCCAAACACGGCAAGGGCTTCGCTATCGCTCAGCCAATTAATTACCAACTGCAAGTTGGGCGGTAACGAGTCGCGATGCTGATCGGGTTAGCGCGCCCAGCCCCAGGCGGGGCGAGGGGAGGCGCCGCCCGGTGAAAAACAAGGAAAGATTTTCCGAGTTGAGAGCGCGCGGTAACGAAAACAAGTCCCTGGGACACAAACGCCCTTAATGACCGGGCCGCCCAGCTCAGCACGCACCGGCTCGGTTCGGCTCGGCTCGCGGAGCACCGGGCCGGCTCGGGACACCGGCTGGCGACAAAGACCGCGGCGCAAGCACCGAGCGGCAAAGGGCGGCTCAAGCGAAACTTGTTTCAGTCGAATCCCCATTTCCGGGCGGGAAAGCGGGAAAGCGGAGCGGGAAAGTCAAAAGTAGTTTTCCTTTTCTGGCCGTAATGACATCGCAGAAGCGGCGCCGAGCGGCGCGGTGCGACCCCACCTCGATGCTGCGCTTCACTCCCTTCCCGGGACTGCAGACTCTTTTTCTCTCTCGCACTCGTGCGGCGACCCGCACCTGCAAGGCTGCGAGAGAGAAAGAGAGCGACAATGCGCAGCCAGCCTGCTCGAGGCGCCGCTGGAGGGCGGCACGGCGGGCGAGTCACTCATTGTCAAGGCCTCTGCAAAACAAAGCAATCATCGGGCCGCTGGCTGCAGCTGGGGCCTCCAGGACAGGCTGCTGGAGAAATGAACAGTGTCTCGGAGGGAAGGCCCAGGCAGGCCGGCTGGTTCTACAGTCTAGACTCCAGACCGGAGACAGGGCGTACCTCCCAGTCCGTCCCGGGCCGCCCGGGCCCCGGTGCGGGTGTCGGCTCTTGTCAGCACTTACGGCAACGGAAGAGTCCGACGCGAGCAGTGTTCAGGGCCGCGGGGCCCAAGGCGGGCCGCTAAGCAAGGCCAAAGTCATTCGGCACGGCGGCACGGCGACGCCCTGGGGACTTCCCTTCCCGAGGCTGCATCCCCAGGACGCCCGTTGGGGACGCCCGCGGGACCCCCTCGGGATTTCGGGACACGCTTCCGCACTCCGGCCGCCTCCCCGGAGTGGTCCCGGCGCCTCGGACTCACGTGCTGCGCCGCCGCGCGTCAGGTTCAAAGACGGCGATGCAAATCCGGGAAGGCGAAAAGCAAAAAGGCTCCCCGCTGTGTCTCCGGCTGGAAAACTTGCTTTTCTGCAAGCTCACGCGCGGGCTGGGCCCTCTGGGCCGCGCGCAGCAGACCGATGCCGCACCGCGCGCTGTCTCCCTCGCACCTCTGCGCAACGCCTCACGAATGCGAGAGAGACAGAGTCTGCTGGAGCTTGGCTGGCTGGAGCAGCTCTGGGGCATCGGCCTGGGCGATGCAAATTGCCCGTAAACCTCGAATGTCAGGCACAGGATGGGTTAAGTAGCTCGTAAAAGCAAGGCGAAGCCGGGAGAGGTGTCTGACCGGAATTTTTTCCCTACATAAGACGCACCCTAATCGAAGGGGCGTTCACTCAACTCGGCGCCACCACTGGGAAAGCGGCAAAAAGAAGGACAAATTGAGCGGCGGGCCGGTGGGCCGCGTCGGCAGGAGGCCCAGCTGAAAACCCGCAGCGCAGCCAGTAAAAAAAAAAACAAAAAACGGTGGCTGTGCACTGTACCCGCGCGGCGCACCCGTTTTAGAGGCAGCAAAATATGGCGCTCTTTTTTACGGTTTCTGGGAAGCGAAAAAATAAAAATCTTTCGGAACGAAACAAGAGTGATAAGAAGAGACATGCCAAAAAAAAGAAGGTGGCAGGGAATAAAACGCCGGAGCCACGCCCACGACGTTGAGATAGGTCCGCGCGGGATAAGAAAAGACGGATTGCGTGAGCACGGCTGGGGCGAAACGGCGGGGCGGCGGGACGCAGGTGGAGCACACGGTCAAGGGAGACAAACTCGCACACTGGTGGCTAAACCCCGCCGCCCCGGCCGTCCCGGCCGTCACAAAGTGGCACACGCGCGTGGCAAGGGCTGCGAGGGCGGGGCGAGGCTGTCAGGCCCTTGACGGGGGCGGGGGCGGGGCGGAGGCGGGGCGGAGGCGGGGCGGAGGCGGGGCGGAGGCGGGGCGGAGGCGGGGTGGGACTTGGTGCGAATGAGGAGTGAAATTGAGAAGTGACGGGACGCGGCAATAAAAGCGAGGCGTGCTCCTTCGTCCTTTTGTCTCCAATTCCTAGTCGGCTTAATTGGCCTGCGAGAAGGGAGACTTTGGGGCGCGTCTAGCAGTGGTGCGGCGGCCTTGCTTGTCGGCCGGGCCGGCCTCACAAGGCGACGGCGCGACCGACCTTCGCGCGCTCTGATTGGCCAGGTGGCTGCGGAGACCGCGTTCGGAGGTAATCAAATCCCACTCGAATTAGACGCATGAGGGTACCGATGGATTGCCCTTGGAGGACCCTCACGCGTCCGATCCGATTGCTGTCGGAGGGAGGTCTGTCGCGCTGGAGGGCTCGCAGTGTGTCGCCCGGGCTGCCCTACACGGCGCGCAGCTGTTGCGAGTAAATAATCGGCAAAGCGTTGATTTAATCATTGTCGAGAGGGCGCGGCGCCGCGCTGACTCATCCAGCGATTTATGTGCGGCACCGCCGCTCGCCGCGCTGCAGTCTCTTATTTATTACACTTATTTCATTTATTTCGCTACCTGCTGTTACCGCCCGCTTCAATTGACCGTTTTTTGTTGTTGATGTTTTTTTGTCCTTGTTTATTCGGGGGCGTTGCGCGAGGCGCGCGGGATTTATGACCCCTGCGGGGGTAATTGGCCACGCTTTGCTAAATCGAAGGGAAAGAATGAGGGGCGGGGCGGGGTGGGGCGGGGCGGGGCGGGGCGGGGCGGGGCGGGGCGGGGCGGGTTGCAGTTCCAGTGCGGGCGCGGCGGGGCGCGGCCACAACGACACGGACAACGTGCAGCACAGCGCAGGGCAGGGCTCCCCCGGATTGCTGGTACACTGGCACATCGGGCAACGGGAATAAAATGAGAATGTCCAATTCAACCGCTTGGAAGTGGTACTACAAGCATTTAGCAAGAGGTCAGGGTAATAGCGCGCGCGGGGCGAGGCTTGGCCCAGCGCGGCGTGGCCCGGCGTGGCTAGGGGACCGTCGGCCAGGCCGTGGCGAGCCCAGAGCCGGGCCCAGAGCGGCCCAGAGCCACAGCGAGTCGTTGAGGGAACGACTCCCCCAACTCTTTCGCTGCTCTCCGGCTCTCCTAGGCGAAAATACCCCGAGAGAGCCCATCGAGCGATACCCCCCCCCCCCTTTCCCCCTCACCGCTTACAAAGTCCCCGTCGGCCCGGCCTGTGCGTCCACGTCCTCCCAGAAGCGCGCGCGCAAAAGGTTTTCAAGTGGCTTCCCCTTTTTGTCTTTTTGCCGTCCTTGTCTGTTCCTCGCAGTGTGGTGCCCGCGGTGCCCGCGCAAGGCAAACAAGCCGGCCGGCCATTATCAGCCAGATTATGCCGGCGACATTTATTAGCCGATCCGCGCTCGCAGATTAAGGATTTGGCGGGAACGCTCGGCCGAGCGGCCAGGCCTAAGCCGCGGGATCGTCACCTGCCGCCACCTGGCGCACCTCGCCCCGCCCCCCGCCCCGCCCCGCCCCGCCACGCACGGCCAGCGCCAGAAATAATTCATCGCAAGTAACAAAAAGAACAAGCAGCGCGCGCGATACAGATTTTGTTTTCTCTAAACTTTTTTATTTTCTTTCATCGCGCGGGCGGACGGCGAGGACACTGCGACCCCCGGCCAGACTTGCCCGGCCTTGCCCGGCCCTGCCCGGCGTGCGTATAAAGTTGGTCGCCGAATAAAACTCGCATCTCGTCGACTTGAGCAGTTTGTTTGGTGCTCGGCCAGTAAAAGTAAAAATAAAAATCAGGGGCGATGATAGTCGAAAAACTTACTCCCCGCGCTAATACGGCCACTTTTAGAGCCACTTTGCCTGGTCAATGCGGCTTTGATGAGTCTCCCCTTTTGAGCTCTGTGGGCCTTTTGTGCCGGGGCGTTGCCTCCGAGCGCGCGCGCGCGCGCACGCACACACACGCACGCACAACACACACACACGGTTCCGCTCAGACACACGTTCACGTTCACACACTGGCACACACAGACACAGCGGGCAGGCCCGGCCAACGGGCCGTATCCCTTTTCGAAAGGAGAGCCGTACAACCTTTCCCAGTCCGGGCGGGGCGGGGCGGGGTGGGGCGCGGTGGTGGCGGCGGGGACGCGGGCGGCAACGACGCTGTTAAGAAAGACATTTGGCGCCCCTAACCTGGATCGGGATGTGGATCTGAATCTGGAGCGAGCCTAACACAGAATCGATCGGTCGGTCGTCCACCGCCGCCGCGGTGTCCCTCTCCTCACCTTGCAGCGTCCCCTGGCGGCGCCCTTGAACGGTTTCTCCTTGTCTCGGAATACGCGGCCCGAACACCCGCCCCACCACGACCACCCCACCCCGCCCCGCCCCGCCCCGCCCGCTATCGCGACATCTCACGCAGCACGCGTCCGTAAGTCACACCATGTGTCACATCGCGATGCGCCGGGGGAGGCTGCCGGGGTCACACGGGGTCAGCCCCGCCGGCACTGCCGCACACAAGTACAGGCACAGGCGGATCCGGGGGACGGCAAAGTCTTTCGCCGACCTTTCAGGCGGTTAGGTGTGGACCGCCTTCCGTTCCGCCACGCGGCAGCGCGGCGAGCGCCTGCAGGTAGGCAAAGACGCGGCAGCGCGACGCGCGAGAGCGCCGCGCTGCCTACCCTGGACTTCGCAGGCGCTCGGGCTCGACTCGGGCTCCGCTGACCGTGGTGCGTCGCGTGCACCGCAACTTCCCTCGGCCGCGCGTTCGTCCATCGAGCGTGGGAGCTGTGCTGGGCCGACGCGGCCGCAACTTACCCTCTGTGTGAATGGACCACGGAAACTGTTCCGGCCCGCCAATACACTCTGTACGCACCTCCACGCGTCCGCGCCGGGCTAACCAGCTAAGCAGTGTGATTCCGCCAGCAGTGGTCCGATTCCGAACTACTTTCCGTCGCTCCGTCTCTCTCGCACCCCTGCGGGACGCCGCATGAGTGCGAGAGAGACACAGCGACGAAAGCATTACTGTTCGGAGACCGCCTGCAGCTTAGGCTTCCAGGAGGCTTAACAAGAGAACGGGCGGGGCGCTCAACTTTCCACTCATTTCACGAACCCAATCGCCATCGCCGCTTGCTTTGGCTGGCTGGCTGGCTGGCCGGCTGGCCGGCTGGACCACGGAGTCCACGGCGCGGCGGCGGGGGTGGTGCTTGCTGTTTCCCATCGGGAGGGGCGGCAGGGCACTGCAGACTGATACCGAGAGTCGTTTTCGCACTCAGGGGGCGTCCCCTGTGGGTGCGAGAGAGACAGCGGAGTGCAGGGCGTTACGGTGGCGGCACGGTGGTGGCACCTGCCGGCCGGGTCGCCGCGAACAATGCCGCGCGGCGCCACGTGCCGAATTAGGGGGCGCCGCCGCTGGCCGCGTCCGAACCCCGTCGCTCCGTCTCTCTCGCACTAACGCGGCGGCCCGCCAGGGTGTGAGAGAGACAGGGCGACGGAGTCCAGACGCAGCGCGCTGCGTTGCCAGCCGCGTGAGGCGGAGGCCGGGCGGGAGGGTTGGGGTCGCCGTTGTTCTGTACCAACTAGTTGACACGAAAGGGCTGCGGCGCTACGAAGCACAATGCGTGCCCGCACAATGAGGCCGAAAGAAGCCGAGCCGAGCCGGGCCGGGCCAAGCACGCGGCGAGTTTTAAGAGGCCAACTTGTCGACAGAGCATACCATGCCGCCAACTTCACCGGATTATTCCGACGGTACACCGACGGGCTGTTTGGCCACGTTTAATTAAATCTGCCCGCGGCTAAAGAAGAAGAATATCTTCTCGTAGCGCGCCCAGGCGCAGCCAGGCCGACCAAAGCCACTGCCCCCTCAAAGGGGCAGAGTTCGCACTTCACACATCAAAGGGGAATCGGCCGGTCAGGTCGCCGCCTGGCGCCGCCCCCGCTATACCTGGACGGCGGGGGGTCGTCACCTCGAGTCCCCCCCCCCTTCCCCCGACACGCACAGCAGCGCCAACACGACGACACCGGAAACCGTGACGAGTTGCAGCGCGCAAACTTGTGCCGCCCCGCGCCTCACTTAACTCACACCAACACTGCGGCAGGGGCAACGCTCGGCCAGCAGTAATGCAATCAGACCGGCCGCCCCGCCGGAGAGGGGGAGGGGGAAGGGGGCGCCACTGGGGGAGCCAGAAAATGCATTTCGAGCAAAGTCGGGCGGGAAACGAAACGCGACTTTCTTCCAGACTTCGGCCGCGATGAGAGAGGGGGGTGGGAGGGGGCTGGCTGGCTTGAATGGGGCTCCCGCCGGGCTTTGGCCTGCGACGCCTGGCCCCACCCGGCTCGGCCCGGCCGCCTAATTGCGCCATGCATCGGCCAATGATATTCAGTGCTGGCTGCCGTTGGCTGCCGTTGCCCGCCTTTGGCACCGACCGGGGACAATCACATTAACGGCAGGGAGCGCAGAGCGAAGGGCGAAGACTGCAGTCCAGCGCCCCACCTCTATATCTAATCTCCCCGCCCCAATCCACGCATCACGCCAGAGAGAGGCAGAGCGACGGCGCAGAAGTGAGAGGGAGCGAGAGAGAACACATTCGACTGGCGCCGCCAGGCCAGGGCGAGCGGCGCCGAGGGATCGCGCGTCCGGGGAAATTTACGCTCAGCAGGTGGGATGAGGCGTTTTTGAAATAACGCCGACAGAGAGCTGGAGCGGCTGGCTGGCGGGCAAATTCAAATCATTGCGGCGGGCGGTCGCGGGGGGGGGGGGGGAGTGGAGCGGTGAATGGCTGGCGGGATTTAGGGATTTGGGGGCGGTGAGTTGAGTACGGCCAGTGCGTGGCACTAATTACGTCGGTGAAATGGAATGCGGGGCGGGTCGGATGCGCCACAGTCCGGTGCCGCTGCTGTAGCGGCTGTTGTTGATGTTGGTCGTGTTGTTGTTGCAAACCTCAGTCGGCGGAGGTACACCGTACACCCCACCGGCCGGCCCCGCACCATCCGCCAGCGCCGCGCCGCGCCGGTGATGGAGCGCCCCCGACTTCGCGGCGGCAAAGGTCGTTCGGCTTGCTCCTCCACCTGTGCAATCACTTTGCGCGGGGCGGGGCGGGGCGGGCGGGGTCGCTCCCCTCCGATAATCACGGTCTTGCCCAAGTTCGCCGGCGGCGACAGCGGCGTCGCGGCGGGGCATTGTGTCCCGACTAACGACACATTGAATAATTAGCCGGTCGCGACGAGACGTTGTCAAAGACGCAGTCAAAAGGGGCTCCGCTGCTCTTTATAAGTGTCTCGCCGTGCCGCGCCGCGCCACCAAGTGCCTTCAGACAAAATAAGCCTTTTGCGGAGCTGAATGGCGGAGCAGCGCTAAGCAGCCATCAAGCTGCAAGGAACCGCCGGCGGCGCGCACTCTGTGCGAAAGGAAGAAAAGCACGGTGAAATCTTGTTTTATTTACGAATACCCGAGTTTGCTATGCAGAAATGGTTTCGTGATCACAAGCAGGAAATCAGTGGTCAGTGAAGATTTACCGTTCCAATTTTGCGCAGTGCAGAGGGCTCTTGAGGGTCGCCGCACCTCCAGGCTCGCCATACCGAACCGTGCCATGTCACCCCGTCTCTCTCGCGCCCGTGGCACGGCGGCAGTTCGGAGCGAGAGAGACAGAGCGACGAAGCCAGTCACCGTTCGCCTTCCGCCACGGTCCGGCGGTGACGGCGTCGCCGTGGAGACCGACGCGGCGTGGGTCGAGGCGTGGGTGTGGCCCATGGGGAGGGGGAGGGAGGTGAAAGAAGGCGCCACGCAGAGTCCTCGCCTGGTTAAAATATATTAGCATCGAGTTGGTAGAGGCGCCGCGGATTCGATCGGCGAATTGCGAAAGTTTGGCCGTCGCAGCACTTATTCGGAAACGGTGTAAGATTTCACGAGGCGCGTCGCTCGGGCTGGCTCGGCTGCCTGGCGCAGGGTGTAGGCTACACTGTAGGTCTCGGGGACGAGGACGGGCACGTCGAATCGAGGTGGGTCCGTCCCTGGACGTAATCCAGAGTGAATGCGGTCCTTCGCTCCAGCGCGGCCGACGTGTGAGTGTGTGAGTGAGAGTGTGTTAGTGACTGTGTGTGTGAGAGAGTGAGTGAGTGAGCGTGGGAACCGCTTTACCACGCGATTTTCCCCAAACTTGTTTTATTTCCTTCGCTTCCCTGTTCCGTTGGCCTTCTTCCTCCACTTTCTTCGCTTTGTTTTCGCTCCGAGGCGGCGGCGAACCCGCGGCCGCGCGATGTACTGGGCCGACAACGCGTACCGTGAATAATGCAGAACAACGAAGGGCGAACCATCAGGTTGCTGGCTGCTCTAGTTCTGTTTTTCATTTACATGCGCGAGTCGTCCTCCTCCGCGCGGTCGGTCGGCGAGTCCGCGCGTCGCTCTCTCTCGCACTCATGGCGCGTCCCGTGCAGGTGCGAGAGAGACAGAACGACTCTCGAAATCAGTCTGCAGGGCGCAGCCACCCTCTTCCCCCTTATGTGTGATAAAATTACACGCGTTCCTTCCCCCGGCACGGCACGGCGTGGCACGGCGCGGCGCGGCGTACTCCACCATGGAACCTGTGGCGCGCTCTGGCTGCGCGAAGCGCGACCCGGGCGAGGCATTCGCAGATGCAATAAATATGCTATCCGCGTCGTTGTAGCGGGCGGCAGGGCGGGGCAGGGCGGGGGCGGGGCGGAGACAATGCCCTCCCGCGCCGCTGAACCTCACCCGCCGCAGCCTCCCTTATTTTTCGTCCCGGTCCGGGTCCCGACCGGATGCTGTTTGTCTGTCAGACGCACGTTGACGGGGACGCGCCGCCCCGCGCCGCCCCGCGCCGCCCCGCCCGCCCGCCCGCCCGCGCCGCGCGCCGCCCCGCCCCGCCCCGCCACGCCGCGCTATTCATCACGCGCTCATTTAGTATTTATTCTCGGAAGACGCCGTCCTCTGCGGCCACCGATTCGACCCGGCAGGCACGGCCCATTTGGCGCCGGAAAAAACAACCCCGTCATTTATTCTTTCAATCCTGTTTTCAATCACCCTTTTTATTTAAGCCGCGTCGTTTACCGAAAGAGAACAGACCGACAAGGTATGATAATAGCGTTATCATACTTAATCGGTCTGCTATCTCTCTCTGAAAAAGACAGCGCAAATTTAAAACGAGAAAAAAGTGAAAAGAATAATTGAAAGGGTTGTTTTTTCCGGGCCGGAATGGGCGAGGTCTTTAGCGGCGGTCCACGTCGACGAAGCGCCGCCCGCGGGGCACGGCGCGCACAGAGGGGCGCACGCTCGAAACCGGACCGGACCGGACCGGTGACTTCGTTTGCGGCCGCGGCCGGCTGCCAGCAATTTTCTAATTTTGTTTCCAACTTTTTTTCCTTTTTTTTTCGCAGTGCCGGTCGTTAGCGTTCGATTTTTGAATGAGCGCGCGGCGAGTGCCCTTGGCCGGCCCGCAGCACTCAGTGCATGCCGAGCACCGCCAAGCAGTGCACCAGCGTGGAGGCCTGCCGAGGCCTGCCGGTCATTAAGGCACCGAGGACGGCGAGGACGGCGAGGACGGCCAAAAAACAAAACACGCTCGACAAAGCGAATCGCGGCGCCAGGGGCGGGAAAGTGACGGAAGGAGACGAGGGGAGGGATAAAAGATATTCCTGCGTCTTGGGCGCGCCGCCACCATTAGCGACTGCAGATTAGGCCAAAACAACTTCCGATTGAAATGTGATAACGGCCGCACGTTTCCGGGTCGGTCCCGGAGGAGTGCGGCCCCGGGCAAGGCTCCGGGCAAGGCTCCGGCCCCCCGTGGCGCGGGCCGCCTCCGGGTCCACGGCCTGCACGGCCTTGGCCTTGACGGCGAGGGCCCCGGAGAGCAGCCCGTTCCAAATCTGCGCCACGACGGGGGCATGCGAGAGAGGGGTGGGGGGCGGCACGGGGCGGCAGGAAGACGGGGGATGAATAAAAAAATAAAAAGAAGACGGAGCGCGCGGCCTAAAGTCTCTCCCCGCAGAGAGTGGTGCCGTTCTTTACTGTGATTACACAAAGTGACAGCGATGTGAAATATGAATTTGTCCGGGATGAAAAAGCACGCGGGGGCGGCCAAGGGGCGGCGGCCCCGCGGTTCAAATTTCACTCTTGGGTCGCTTCCCGCTCGAGGCTCCAAGAGCAGCGTGCTCCTCCGCGCGCGGAGCGGCGGCGCGGACCAATTTAGATAAAAAATATCGCAAAATGTGAGAAATTCCCCGTTCGCAGTGAATCCCCATTTGCGCTAGCAGGCTCCGCAAGGCCTGGTGGGCTCGGGAGGCGGCCCCCAAAGTTAGACGACGCCGAGGTGCAAACGGGGCCGGGCACGCCGCCGCCACGCCGCCACGCCACTGGCAAAACCAGCGACGCCCCAGAGGAAGGAACGGAGTGACGGCCCGATGATTTATTCAGACGGACCGCCGTGATTCGGCACGCCGCGCTGCGGCGCTGCAGCGTCGCGCTGTCTCTCTCGCACTCTCAGGGCGTGCCGGCGTGCCCGAGAACAGTGCGACGAACCCATTGTCCGGAATCAACCCTCGCCCCGCCGGAAATCAGCGGCGCGACGCGGAGTGTTTCGGCCGTCGCGCTGTCTCTCTCGCACTGATGGGGCGAGACAGACTGAGCGACGGGGCCACTGTTCCAAATCAACCACCGAGCTTCGCCCTGGCTTTCTCTGACACCCTGCGGCGCAGCCAATGAGAGCGGGAGAGACGGAGCGAAGTTCCGTATGCCGGAAAGTCAAGTTTTACCAATCTTGCGGTGTTTTAGGCCGGCCTTTTTGGGGGGGGGGGGGGGGGGGGGGGGGCCAGGGGGCCGGCGGCGGGCGGCGAGAGGCGACGGGTGTTCCCGCGGTCCACCTGTTGGCGCCCTACCTGCAAAAGAAGACGCGGCGGGTTAAAGGGCGCCACTCCACTCCACTGGGCGCTGCGAGCGGCCAGGACCGCCGGGGCCGCCAGGGCCGCTTACATAGTAGGCACGAGAAAATAAGAAAAGGGGAAAGGTTTCTTGCAGGGACCATGCAGTGAGCATGGCGGGAGTCTTCACCGTGATGCGGGCCGCGTTTTTGTCTTGGCGCACCGCGACGCCGCCTAATGCCTCCGGGAACCGCGATAAGCTGTCCGCCAAGACCATTAGCATGATGAGGAGGGGATTCCCATCAGGAACGCGCGTGGTTTTGCGCTTCCAGCACACAGGCTGCAGTGTGTCTGCAGGTGAGAGAGAGAGAGAGAGAGAGAGAGAGAGAGAGAGAGAGAGACGCGTGAATTATTTGTGCATCATCGCTGTGGTCACGGCTAGGAACAGTGGGTTCGTGCCGCTCTTGTCTCTCCCGCTCGCGCGGCGTTCTGCATGGGTGCGAGAGAGACAGCAGTGCGACGCCGAGCGGAATCCTGCGGGGCGAGGCCGGCGAGGCCCGGGGTCGTGGTGACCGCAGTCAGGAACGCCAACGCCGTTCCACGGACAGAGACAGAGACACCGGTCCAACCGCGAAGCCGCGACACAGCGGCGGCCCGGAGGGTCCTCGAATCCTGCCGGCCACGCTCCCCCAGCCCCCCCGGGCTGCCCCGGGCTGCCCAGCTCGCGGTTGCCGAGGCCCTTGGCTGCGTTTTGCTGCGGCCCGAGGCCTCGGCCAGGCCCGGCCTCGGTCTCGGTCTCTAGTCGGCCTCGCTAACTTGACGCCGAGCCGCCTGCCGCGCCCCGCGGTGGTGGATCAACCCGTAAACACTGTTGTTGAGGGAGCGGCTTTCGTTCTTGCGGCCCTGCCGGCCTTGCGGGCGGAAGGGTCGCCTAGGGTCGCCGAGGGTCGCCTAGGGTCGCCGAGCGTCCCCCAGGGCTCCTCAAGGTGCTCACTAGGCCGCAGGCTTCGCCCGAGGGCTCGACCCACTACCCTGGTTTCCTTCTTACACGCGCAAAAAAAGGCAAACTCATCGTCGCCCCCTTGCCGGCGCGCTGTCTCCGACATGTGTCCGAGGGTGGAGATGACGGCCCCCGCTCAAGGGCACCGTTTTGATGATTGCCGTCTGTTTACCCGGCCAAGCGGAGCCCCAGCGGGGCCATATCTCTCCGCCCAGCCAATGCGTCAAGTTTCTCCAGGGGGACATGCCCTGCGCGTCCACCCCTCCCCTCCCCACTCCGCTCTCAATCACCACTGCCTTCCGCAGTTGTTGTCACCGCCGCCCCCAACTTCAGTTTGCGTGCCAACCGAAAGTGGGTGAGAAGTGGTGACGTCGCACAGATGATGAGCCCCGGCGTCGCGACCAGCAGCAAGGCCGTCTGCGAACGGGAGAGCGTCTCTCTCGCGCCCCGACGGGACGCCCCGTGAGTGCGAGAGAGACAGAGCGGCCTAGGCCGTACAAAACAGTGGAGCGCCGCGTGGCGCTGCGGCCCTTCCTTTTCGCTTGATCGATGCCGCAATTAGTCTAACGAGCCGGCCGACTGGCTACGCCCCTGCATTCCGAGCGTCGCTTGCTCTGTCTCTCTCGCACGGGACGCCCCATGAGTGCGAGAGAGAGGCAGAACGACCAAATTGAGCAGCTACGCCACTGCACCTTGTATTCCCCGCAGCGCAGGCCGGACATATAAACCCTTATTACCGCCACTGCTGAAAGCGGAAAGCGCCTTCGCCTTCGATCGGACGCCACGCCGACGCACCGCGCTACGGCCGCGCGCCACGAAACCAAGGCCGGCCGCGTCGTCGCTCTGTCTCTCTCGCACCCCGATGGCGCAGCCAGTGAGTGCGACAGAGACGGAGCGAAGGAATCAGTGCGCAGGGCTGCAGGGCCAGGGCGCGGCCCGGCGTGGGGCCCGACCTGTGACTCTCAATCTCTTTCACTTTGCTGTGACTGCTCGGCAAGGGATTACGGCAAACTGCGCAACACCGGAGCCAGGCAGCACGGCAGCACCGAGACCAGAGCGGCAAAGCGGCAAAGCGGCAACGCTCGAGGCTCATTCCGGACAGTGCCCGTCCTCCACATTTTATCTCTCTCACACCCCCGCGCAACCCTGATGACATGTCCACCAAGGTGAAGTACCACTGGGTATTCTTCCAAGGACCACTCAGCATTTTTCAAGCACCACGTGGTATTTTTACATTAGTGCAAGATTCATCAGAATCTTTTTCTCGAAATTTATTCCAAACTATTTTCCCTCGTAGGCTTTCTAAATCGTTTTCGCTTCAAAGGTCACCTCTTTGCAGGGTCCTAACAGTGCGGCGGGCGGCCGTTTCGTAATAATGTCGCACGGCCTTCTCGTTTTTCATATTTCACGGTGCGAGTCACGTGGCCGTCTACATTTCACTTGGCAGTGGCGCTGCCGCGCACCGCGTTATACTAATATCGCCTTGTTTACGGCACCTGGGACCCGGCCGCGGGGGAGGGGGGGGGAATCGGAATTTCTGGAGGGGCGCGCCACCACGAGCGCGAGAGAGAGATTCCCACCGCAGCATCATCAAATTTTCAGCGCGGAGGCCGCTGACGGCCGGGCAAATGTGTGGTTTCATCACGCCTCTCTGCGTTTGTACTCACCGCAACCCTCTCCCCTTTTTACACGCTCTCTCTCTCTCTCTCTCTCTCTCTCTCTCTCTCTCTCTCTCTCTCTCTCTCTCTCTCTCTCTCTCTCTCTCTCTCGCACACACACCCACTCACCACTCACACTCCTGCATACGCATTGGACTAAGCACACCAGCTAACAGCACTGCACACAAGGCTTATCCAACACCGAAACCATTAACAAACGAACTTTTCGACGTCGAGCCCTTTTAGCGCTGGCACGACTGCGTGGCACTGCGTGGCACTTGCCACACCCGCCATCATTTTCTCCGCCCCAGCCGTCCACTACACCGGTACAGACTTTATCGGAACTTGGTCACCAGATAGTTTGGAGGGCCCTCTCGACAACAACGCCACCATGCCGGCGGGGCTCTCCACCACCTCGACAACAGCCCTCTAGACGTGCCGCCCACGCCTGCCGCCTCATTCTCAAGGCTCGTTTCATCGCTCCGTCTCTGTCGCACGCATGGGGAAACTATGTGGGATCGAGAGAGACAGCGACAACACGGTCCTTCCGCACAGGTGGCTAGAATACCGGTGGAGGCGGCCGAAACTCTAGTACGCGAGCTCCAGAGTCGCTAAACAGGACTCGAACCGAACGTGTGGTGACCTCACCAATGGATTCCTCGTTTGGAGAGCAATCGATTGGCGGGTTCACACGTTCGGTTCGAGTCCCATTTGGCGACTGCAGTGGAGCTCAAAACGCGTCCGGGCTTTTGACCGCCTCCGCCGGTCTTCTGGCCCACTGTGCGACGGTCCGCAAGGCGAGTGCCTCGACAAGGCTGCCCGCTGTCTGCTCGGCTGTCCCCTTGGCTGCCCGCGGGTAGGGACAACGGATAGGGTTTCCGTGCAGCGCGACAACTTCAACGGGCATGGCAGCACTCGGGCTCCAGGAAAGCTCCAGAAAGGCTCCAGCAACGTGCTCGGCTCAGCAACACTCCACGCGCGGCGCGCGGTGAGGGGGGGCGGCAAACGTGAGCGCAAAGTAGCTTTCTTTTCAAGCGTTTCGTGCGGAATAAAAGCCAGCCGCCGGTAAGCACGGCACGGCACGGCGCTGTCAAGGTTAACAAGCCTCGCCGAGAGAAACATCAGCAACAACAATGGCGCGACAGCAACAACATTCGAATTCACGCGCGAGTGTTCACCAAGTATTTTCACGCAAAGGCCCGGGCAGCGCGCGGGAACAGGTATAAGCAGCCAGCCGCGCGTAATCGAGAAGGCTCCCCCCGGCGCGCCGTCAGGCAACTTTTGGCGCTCTCTCTCTCGCACTCGCGTGGGAGAACGCGAGAGGGAGAGAGACAGCGCGCCTCTCTGCCGCGGCCCCGCACTGTGCCAAAAAACAACAGTTAATCCCGTTAATTTTTTTGCCGGGATTTACTGTAGTTCAGAACTCATGATTTACTGTGCCTGGCTACAGTATTTACTGTACCTGGTACAGGATATTCCGTACTCCACTTCTGTGGTACAGTAAATCCCGTACAAAGTACAGTAGATCCTGTAAAAAAGTACAGTATCCTGTAATCTGAACTACAGTGACAGCTGTACTAATCACTACAGGATTTACTGTGGTTTTTTCCCACAGTGCGATCCGAGCCGCGTTCTCGCTTTCGTCCTGACGTCGACATGCTCGCGTGCCGCGGCGTGCCGTGCCTCCCTGCAGGGCCGTATGGTGAAACTCGAAAAACCCGCATTAAAAAACATGTATTCATGTAAGTCGCTTCGCCAGACATCATCTGAGTCGCCTTCATAATTCACTCTCGTCTGCTGCGCACTGCGCGTTGTTTGAACACGCGAAGCGCGGAGGCTTCATCTCGGCTTGGCCAGGGCAGGGCCAGGGCAGGGCCAGGGCAGGGCCAGGGCAGGGCCAGGGCAGGGCGAGGGCAGGGCCAGGGCATCGCCGCAAGGCGATGGCGTGCCTTTCCTCCTCACCAGAGACGTCTCTTTTTCCAGACCATGCTCCTCCCGTTCTCCAGCCACTCCAGCCACTCCACTCGCACTCGTGCATACTCCAGCCCGGTCATTCGCTCTTTCATCTCGACGATGGCACAGCCGCGGCGCAGCTGCCACGCGCATGTATGCCAGGCTTGTTTGGCGCTGCTAAGCGGCTGCCTGCAGGCTCGCCCCGAACGCCGGCTTCGTCTCTCTCGCACTCACGGGCCGCCCCGCAGGAGCGACGAAAACGCAGCGGAATCGCTCTCCGCAGGCCTGCCAGTGCCCGCCAGCGCGGAGGCAGCGGCTGGGCCGGGGCGGGTGTCCAATACGGTCCAGCTTATGAAGTTTGTACGAGGTGTTGTCCAATCAGTAGGCCAGCTGCTGCCACCCACACGAGAGGGGAGGGGAGGGAGGGGCGGAGAGAGGGGAGAGAGAGAGAGAGAGAGAGAGAGAGAGAGAGAGAGAGAGAGAGAGAGAGAGAGAGAGAGAGAGAGAGAGAGAGAGAGACGTCAGGCCCCACCCACATACACGACGAGCAAGAGAGCAAGCGAGCAGCAGCGACCACTCCTTGAGCTGCATTAGCGGACCGTGACGAGCAGTTCACCACGATGAATCGATGAGTCGATAATGGTGAAAGTGACGGCGTGACGAAGGCTAACGCAAAGAAGAGCGCCTTTTAATAAAGCAATAGAATAAGGAACGGTAATTAATTTCGGGGCGGTGGCGCCTGCCTTGTCTCCGTTCCAAAGCAGAGTGCCAAGTCAATAAGGCTGACTCATCCCCATCCCCCAGCCCACCCACACTCCGTCGTGCTTCCTCTATCAGTTCGTCCGTCTCTCTCGCTCGCACGGCCGCCTCGTCAGGAGGCGCCAGACCTCGTAAATTAAAGTCCGTCTCGGAAGAAAAATACAACGACGGCGTCGGTGGCCCCCAGTAGGCCGCCCTAGCCCCCCTTATCATTACGGCTCTGTGCTCCGGGGCGGGGCGGGCCGTGGCGGGGCGGGGCGGGGCGGGGCGGGGCGGGGCGGGGCGGGGCCGCCGAGACGCGGTCGCCGACTGGGAGGCCGGCCGCCCGGCAGCCAGGCACCCCCCAGCGCACGCGTGTTCGGCGGGCCGGCCTATCTGCCGGTTCACAGGGGCTTCGGCGGGCTTCGCGCTTCGCGTGGCGCAGCGGTGTGGCGGCGCGGCGCGTGGTGCGCCCACGCCGCTCGCCGTATTCCGTTGTTTTTCCGTTCCCGTTCGAACGGGGCTTCCCCGTGGGAAAATAGGAAGAAAAGCGGAGAAAGTACGAGAAATCAGACGCGAATAATAGAGCACGTCGAAAAGCGGCGGCGCGACGACGGGGCTCCCTCATTCCGACAAAACGCGTTTTCCTTTTTTTTTCTTTTATTTATTTTTTTGCCGTAAATTGGGACGCGCGCATTACTCTTCTCGCTCCTTCAGCCGCCATTTTTCTTTTCAGCGACGCACATTTTGTCGGGCCTCATTGGCGCCCTTCCGCACTTCCGTTCCACCACTTGGAGGCCAAGCAGGGCGAGGCAGGGCGAGGCAGGGACGCCTAAACGAGATTCCTCAGCAGACTAGCAGTGGCGTAAGTCAGCCCGCGCCGTCTCTCTCGCACCCTGCAGGAGAACACCCCTGCAGAGAGAGAGAGAGAGAGAGAGAGAGAGAGAGAGAGAGAGAGAGAGAAGAGAGAAAGAGAGAGAGAGACCCAGCCGGGGCCCACCGACAAGGGTACCCGCCGGGCAGCGCCTAGCGGGATGCACCCGCCGCCGCCCCACACTCGATTCCCCGCTTTCGATGACACTCCTAGCCACGCTGCAGCGGGGCCATAAACACCGCCTTTTACTACGGGACACACAAAGTTGGCGTGGCAGCGCAATGAGGCAAAACGGGCGGCGGGAAGCGCGCAGCAAGCACGCTGGAAGCACGCTGCGAGCGCCCGGGAAGCGATCAGGCCCGTAAAGTGGGACATATCGGGTCGCGCACACACCATACACCAGCAGCAGCAGCAACAGCAGCAGTAACAGTAGCAGGACGCATTTCCTCTTGCGTGATTGCCACTTCGGGGCGCAGGGCGGCGCAGAGCGGCGCAGGCCCGCTGCAGTGTTCGCGGCCAGGCATGCATGCATCGCATGCAAACATGGCGTGTCTGTGTGTGAGTGTGGCCATGTTCAATTACACTGGACGTTCTCCCTCGCCACCCACTCCACCCACAATCTCCCTCTTTCTTTGTCTTTCACGCACACACGCTACCTCTCTCTCTTTCTCTCTCGCACACACTCGCACGGCACGCACGCACTCACACGCCGCGTGCAGTTTTTCCCGGGCGCGGCGATCAGCGAATGCCTGGGGCGATGAGGGCGGTGGCAGCCCCGCGCACGCAAAGCCCCTATTAACGGCTATTCTTCAACGCCCTCCCTCACCGCCCTGCCGAGGCAAGCCGAGGCAAGCCGAGGCCCAGCCAGGCCCCGGGCAACACCAACACCGAGGAATGAAGCACTAGAGGGCGGAGGGCAGACTGGCACACTGCTGAATCCGTCTCGAACTGGGTTAACAATCGCGGAGTGCCCAGACCACGCACATGCCCCTGCTCGCTCGCTCTCGCTCTCTCACCCCCTCTGGCGAGGGGAAGGCGGAACCAGGAAAAAGGAGCTAGGTCCTCTTTCTTCTGGTCGCAATCCGAAGCGCCGCATTAAAAGTTGTGAAAGGGCTGGGGTGGATGTTGCTCGATGTTGCTTCATCGGATGGACCAGTGAGACAGCGAGCTGGGTCGCGGCGGACAGGCTGCTTTCGCTCCAGGCTTTCAGCGCTTTCAGGCCCACACCACTGGTATTCAATAGCAAAGTGCTTTCTTGTTTCGTCCTCTCTCGGAGGATCTTGATCCCTGCGCCACACACGGTCAGCGAGACACGTTCCTGTGTGTGAGTGGCCCGACGTCCCCGCCCCGCCCCGCCCCGCCCCGCCCCAGCCTTCCGCTACGCTGCCGGAATGCGACATGCGTCCGGCCAGCCACTCCGCCTGCCTGATGCTGCCTGCCAGCCCCGTCTGTCCCGACTCCCTTCACTCACACTTGACTCACTGCCACCGCGACAGCTGTCTGCTGGCCCCACCTCTCTCTCTGTCTTCTCACTCGCTCGCTCTCTCCCCCTCTCTAGCCCCTCGCGAAATAGATGAATCCGGAAATGACGAAGGCCTTCCCAGAGTGTCTATTTGTCCGGTGGGGCGGCGAGAGTTCTAAATGGCGCGGCCTCCGCCCGGGATCCACTTCTGAGAGAGCTCTCCTTGAGCCACAGTGGTAAAAGGAAGGACAAACATCAGTGATTCAATGCTTTCAGCAGACGCTTCCACGAATTGCGCGCACACACACACACACCTTCACACACATACCTCATCCCCCCCCCCCACACACACACACACACACAAGTCGTCTGCACTCTCACGTGCCGGGCCGGGCCGAAAGGTGGCCGGATCCGGGTCGGCCACGGGCACGGCACGGCCATGCAAACAGGTAACCAACTCTCTTCTCCAAATTACGCGGGGACTTCAAAGCCGAAGCCAGAGGCAGCCAGAGGCAGCCAGAGGCCGGCCCAGTTGGCCCGATCGGCGCGGGGGACTGCGGGATCGGCCTGGTCGCGCCCAGCCCCTCCTTTTTCCCTGCGGTCCGGCACATTTCCGGAAGCTTCAAAGCGGATTGTAGATTACAACGTGCGTGTGACAGACAGAGAGATAGAGAGAGAGATAGTGTGTGAGTGTGTGCGTGGGCGTGTTTGAAGGGTCGTGGGCTGGCTCCTCGACTCCATCATGTCCGCCCCCTTTCAGAGCGACGGGAAGTCGGTAGTGGACGTCGTCCGAGGACACCGAGGAGTGGGAGGGAGAGAGAGGGGTGACGGTCGCTACCCGGTCGGATGAGACAAACCCGTTGTTTGCTGGGGTACAGTAGTGCGGGGCCCAGCGTGGCCATGCCATGCCATGCCATGCCCCCGCAGCCACAGCTAACAATGGGCCGGCAGCCACCGCTAGCCGCGCTCACGGGCCTGCGTGTTTCCGGGTCCGGGGATGCTGGTACACCCAAAGGACTCGCCCTGGCGGCCCTGGCGGCCCTGGCGGCCCTGGCGGCCCTGGCGGCCCTGGCGGCCCTGGCGGCCCTGGTTCTGCCCGCTCGGGTTGCCGTGCCCGGGGCCCAGGCCGTCGGCGTGCATGCTTCCTGCGGCCAGGTACCACCGGTTTTATACCTCTGTCTCCGTCCTTTACGGACTTCCAATGAGTGCGAGAGAGACAGCAAAGCGTTACTTTAATAGGTGCACGACCGCTGATCGGCAAAAAGTTTCTCGCCGCGCTGGCGTCCGCGACGCGGTCTGCGACTTGTCTGCAACAGCGGCGCCATCTGCATCCGCCCTCGTTTCCATCGCTGTGATTCCAGCTCGTTTTCCGGCCGCGCAGACCGGGCTGGCGGCGGCATGCTTTCTGCCTCGCTTTCTGCAGAATGCAACAGAGTTGCAGCCGTCCTTGTCCCACTCGGCGACCAGCGCCAGATCAGCGGACGGCAGGGGAAGGGGCGGGTCGCGAGGTGCCGCGCCACTTTCGGCTTTAGTCCGCCCCGGGCTGTGCCCAGCAGGCCGAGCTGGACGGGGCTGATCTCGAACGGCGTCGCTCTGTCTCTCTCTCTCTCTCTCTCTCTCTCTCTCTCTCTCTCTCTCTCTCTCTCTCTCTCTCTCTCTCTCTCTCTCTCTCTCTCTCTCTCTCACTCAAAACTACGGAGTGTCCCACGAGTGCGAGAGAGACAGTGCGGCGAAAGCGCCGCGCTGCTCGGAATCGGTCCACAGACTGTGCCCTGCCTGGCTGCGCCCTGGCTGCGCCTTGCTGTTTCGCGGTGGACGGGCTCCGAGAAACCAGGCCAGCCGCGACATGCGCGGCCAACTTGCAACGAACAGTTACAGTGATCTGCGCGGACGGCGTGGGGTAGGGGTGGGGGGCACCCCTTTCTTCGGGGGAGGCCAACCAGTCAAGCAGCACGTCAGCCAGCCAGACAGACAGACAGACAGACAGACAGACAGACAAAAGGCCAACCACAGGAACCCAAGTCTGCGTCTCACCTGGATCCACGCACCCAAAGTCGTTTCGTCTCTAGAGACAGCTGTCTAACGAGCGGCTTCCCGTACAGGTGGTGCGAGAGAGACAGAGCGACGAACCACTCCTTTGAATCGCGTCGTTGTTTGCGGCTGCAGTCCCGACTTCTCTTCGGACGCTTTTTTTTTTTAAAGCGAGAGAGAAGCACCGCCGAGATGGAGTCAAGATCCCCGGGATCCAGGCCCGGGCACGGAGAGTCACGCAGCCAAGGGTCGTTCTCTCTCTCTCGCACCCCTGCAGGCCTGCGGGGCGCCTCACGAGTGCGACAGAGACAGAGCACCCAATCCTGGGAAGCAGCCAGCAGGCCGCGAGGCTCCCAGAGGATCCGCTTCTTGTTATATTCGCAGTGTCGTCATTATTGTGCCGTCACAGTGCAGCCGGATGCACCGCCAGCAGCAGGCTGAATCCGCGTGCTGCTCCGTCTCTCTCGCACTCATGGGGCGTCCCGTAAGGGTGCGAGAGAGACAACTGCATAAGCACTGCTCGGCCAGCAGGCGGACGGCCCTACCACGGCCCGGCCACCGCCAGGCTGCACAACGAGGGCGCGGCGGAGCACTGTCAGGGCCTCCAAACGGCCGGGTAAACTGCTGGCTCCATACCCGGTCGTCTGGGGCCGGGTGAAACAGTTTACCGGCACCCGCAGCCCCACACCTGCAGCGGGTTAAACCCGCACCCCAAAAAGGGCAAACGTTGGCCTGCCGGGTCTGGAGAAGTGGGTCTCGAACGACTGGGTATGGAGCCAGCTTTTTATCCACCCGTTTGGAGACTGCTGTGCGAGACAGAATAATGCTACGCGCAGTTTAGCGGCTGTCGTTTTGCCACGGGCATACCGTGTCACGTGACAGACGTGACGTCAGCGCGACTTCTCCCTCATCGGTTGGAAATGACGGATCCGTTTGTCTCTGCATCGCTTCCCGCCGCCACCCGCCGCCGTTCGATTTAGACTCGAATCCGACACAGGGGCTGTACGCGCGCGCGCAACCCGACACCGGCGATGCCACGGCGCCACCAAGGACGCTGCCCGCAGGCCTCTGTCGCTGCCTCTCTCGATCGGGAAGCTCCAGGAGTGCGAGAGAGACAGAGCGATCACAGTGGCTCTGTTTCGGAATGGGCCTCAGCCAGCTCCACCCTGGAACGCCACAAACCTACATCATCGGTTTTTTTTCCTCTTCCTGTTTGACCCTCGCCCCATTTTGTACGCGGCCGCCCACGCACGGCGCGATCCATCAACCACTATCGTTCCCTCCTGTCTGCCGCCAAAGTGTCAAAGCGGATACGTGGAGGACTGTGCACCTCGGCCCGCTGCTGGTGCACTGCAGAGGAGAGAAGCAACCCCAACCCGCCAAAAACATAATAAGACAAAGAAAGCGAAAACAAAGAAAATTTTTGGCTGAGCGATAGCGAAGCCCTTGCCGTGTTTGGGCGCGCTGAAAAGTGACTGGTCGTGAGTCTGTCTGTGACTTTGTACTCACCAACGATTCTCAGCAACTACAGTAGCTATAGTTTCAAGATTTCGTATTTAACGTCACCTTAGTACCCCCCAACACGAGTTTGTTTCAAATCGTTGTTTAGTATCGTTTGAAATATTCAAAACATACTTTTGAATCAGGTTATTAGCATGGTTAGGTTGGCAGCACTCAGCACTCACGAATTTCTCATACCTGCGGCCGCGGCTCTCAAATACGGGACAGAAGCAAATAAGCAAATAAAACAAAATAACGAGCAGAAGGGTTTGGAAATGAGATCGGCCATAGTTTTTCCACATTCTAGAATGATTAAAACCCTTTTAGGGTATCAACACAGCGAAATATGGAGAATGGCCGTGAAAATGATTTACGTGTTTCGTTCCCCTCTCCCCCCTCCCCCTTTCGAGGGGAATCTTCTTCAGGTCAGTGCACTTTGACAGAGCAGTGTAAAAAGAATGTTTTTATTTTGACCTTTTGTATTGTGGGCATCTACTTGTTTCATTTTCTATAGTGTCATCCTCTTTTTTTTTAATTCTCATAGTAGAGGAAATCAGGGAAATGCAAATAACTTGTGTTGAAATTAGCAGGCATACTTAGTTTGGACTCGAGAAATACATTCTATTGCAATGCTGCAAGCTGACAAGAGTGCAAAAGTACTAACATGTGTTTATTAATAGAATCAATGTATGGTTGTGTATATTTAATCCTAATAGAGTTTGAATTGATATTGGGTTCAAAGAGACGACTCAGGTTTTGAGCGGTGAGTGAATTAGTGAATGGATTTAATGAGACGATTCCTTTCACTTCACTGAAGTTAATATAACTGGTACTACTCAGTATTGCATACCTGAGTAAGATTAATTGTGTCGGTTCATTAAGCCTTGGGTAGCCTTGGCATTGGACTCTATATGACGAATCACTGGATTTGACAATAATTGGTCCCCGTTAACTGGTTCAGATCAGCCTACCCTAAACTGACTCTCTTAATATTAACTGTGATAACGTATGCCAATCAATATTGTTTTATTCACTGGTTCACAATGAAAGAATGACAAAATGTTTCATAGATATTACTTATAAAATTGAGAATTCATTAGTTAAGAAAAAAGAGATATCGAATAGTGACCCAATCATACGAGTAACCAATTAAGCGATTCAATGCTGGCAATTGAATGTTACTCGACTGAGGGATTCACATTGGTGTGGCATCAGGGAATTGGTGATAACAGAGGGTGCTTCATGAAGACAGTGTAGGAATGTACAGAAATTGAGTCTAGATAGTTGTTTGTAGATTTCAGTGTACTAGTCACAAAAGCTACATTTATTTCAATGCCAAACCTACACTTTCACCTAGAGCTACGCAATTTGGGGCAAAACTTTCTAATTTGAGAGTCATGCGTTTCCCTGCAGTTTTCAGTGCGCTGACTTCAATATTGACTTCTAAATTGTCCCCAGACCCAAAATTTAACCGATTTTGGGTCAAATTTTTTAAATTGAATTGCACATTGATTCTTGCAGTTTTTTGAGTGCTGATAGCAAAAATCACTTCCATTTAGACATCAGACTTATATTTTCATCCGAAACGAGGTCATTTTGGACCAAAATTTTCAAGTCGAGTCTTATATTATTTCCTGCAGTTTTTGGTGTGCTGAACTCAAAAATGACTTCCAAAATTTTCCCAGACTCACACTTACCCGAATTTTGACCAATTTTGGACCAAAATTTTTAAATCGAGTTTGACATTGATCCCAGCAGTTTTTGGTGTGCTGATAACGAAAATCACTCTCATTTCGACTCCAGACTTATATTTTCATCCCAAATTAGGTCATTTTGGACCAAAATTTTCAAGTCGAGTTTTATATTGTTTCCTGCAGTTTTTGATGTGCTGAACTCAAAAATGACCTTCAAACTTTTCCCAGACTCACATTTAACCGAATTTTAACCCATTTTGGACCAAAATTTTTAAATCGAGTTTGGCATTGATCCCAGCAGTTTTTGGTGTTCTGATAACGAAAATCACTTCCATTTGTACCCCTGGTCTAAAGTTCACTGAATATGAGTCCTTAAGATGCACATTTCGTCTTCTCAAGCAAAGTCCAAAGTGCACAAACCATGTCAATTCGCATCGCTCAGCCACACTACGCGCCCAGACTAAACGGCGCGTACCCCTAGTATATTTATCCTTTTTAAGATAAGGAATTGCACTGGTAAAAACTAGACGAAAGGTCGTTTTGTTCCCGGTGCTCCACACTGCTCCACACTCGACGGTGTGCCGCCCCAGCGTCCGGCCGCTGCCGCTGTCCACGGTGCGTGCGCCAATGGAGACAAACTGTTGGGGCGGCGGCGCCACGGACCGCGCCACACCCTCGGCCCGGCCGCCTGGCGCCTCCACCTGCGTTCGATTTCAACTCGAGAATTGGGCCACGGCGCCGCGGGGGCCGTCCCGGCGACGCCCCTGGGCCGGCACGCTGATTCCGAACACTCTCTCTCGCACTCACGGGGCGTGCCGAAGACGCGTGAGAGAGACAGGGCGACGAGGGTCCTGCTAGGAAGCAGCCTGCCAGGCCGTCGACCGGGCCACCGCCTCCACGCCGCCATCAAACAGGGAATATCGATGAATCGCTCGTCCGCCACGCGCGCCATGACGAAGATGAACCGGAGGGCCGTCCCGCCGCGCCCCGCCGCGCCCCGCCGCGCCCCGCCGCGCCCCGCCGCGCCCCGCCGTCCCCACTGGCCACGGCCCGGCCCAAGGCCTGGCCGTCCCCGCCACCGTAATATCCACGAGACGGCCGGCAATTTATCAGCAAACGTCCGGGGACTGTCTCGGCACGCCGATGTGGGGGTGGCCGGCGGCTGGGGTCCGAGGCCCAGGCCCAGTGCGTGCCGGCCGAGCAGGTGACCGCAAAAACGGACTAATCGGTCACTGGGGCGGGGCGGGGCGAGGCGGGGCGGGGCGGGGAGCCTGTCGGAATGCGCGCGGCACGCGGCAAGGGGGGCGGCGGCAAGGGGGGCGGCGGCACGGCGTGTCGAGTACGGCGTCGAGCACGGCGTCGAGCACGGAGGCGCGTGAGTGAGTGAGTGACTGAGGGAATGAGCCTGCCACCCCACCCCGCCCCGCCACGACCCCAAGGCTTTAGCGGGGCGCCCTCGGCACTGGAGCCCCAAGGCTCTCGAGGGGGCCGGACCCGAGCGAGCGGAGCAGTCACACTGTCAGAAAGGGAACGGTTCGCTCGAGCGTCCGGTTTTGCCGGGTTTTGCGGTGTGGGTTGACCGCCCACTTTTTTCTCTCCCCTCCCCCTCCCCACGTGTTCGTTCACGTGTTCCGGTCCGCCGCGGGGCGAAGGCGAAACGTGCGAGATGATAGACGGCCGTGGGATGGCGTGACCAATTCGAACTCGCTTTGGGGAGGCGCGGGCGGGGCGTGGCGCGGCGTGGCGCTGAGGCCCCCCGGGCCGCAAGCACCCGCAGGCCTTCCCCGGAGCTCCCGAGGGTGGCGCGAAGCGGACGAGGCCGAGAGCGGGACCGCGCGCCAATATGTAGAGTCACGCACCAGGAAGGTGTGTGCTGCTGTCGGCACAAAAGCGGGGAGGATATTTATCAATTCAACCGCCTCTTCCTCATCCAAGTTGGCACGCCACGGCACAAAGTTGAGCGCACAGGAGACTGATTCTGGGAGATTTTCGTCGCTCCCTTTCTCCCTTGCTCTCACTGGGCGCCGCCTACAGGAGCGAGAGAGACGGAGCGACGAAAACGACTCTCGGAATCAGTCTGGCGAGGTCGCTACGCCCCGCAAGGACGTTGCGCCACGTGTTGACCCAGGCACAAAGGACAGCAGCTATGAGTGGGCGGCGGGGTGGCGGAGGGTGGCGGAGCCGACGGGGACCCGACAGGGACCATGCAGGTCACCAAGTGTTTTCGTGTGTCCCTCTAATTGCTTTAGCCTCATTTTCCGACGGACTCGCCACACCCCGGACGCAGCCGCCGTGCCGGCGGGTTGGCCGGTTGGTCCGCGGCGCCGCGTCTCGGAGGCGGCCGTCAACAACGACGGGCACTGCAGGCACGGCCTTGGCACAGCCGTGGCACAGCCGTGCTCCCGGCAAGTGTTTGCAGGGAGCGCGCGTGCGTCTCCACGTTGCCCACGCGTGGGAGAGAGAGGGAGAGAGACAGGGCCGGGAAGAACCTAGGTAAAAAGTGCCGCGGTACTGTACCGGCCAAGAGAGAGGGCGGATACCGGATAGAGGGAGAGAGCGAGGTGGAGCGATGGGGTGAATGGGAGAGAGAGTGTGTGTGGAGGGGAGAGAAAGAGAGAGAGACAGAGTGTGGAGGGGGGGAGAGAGAGAGAGAGAGAGAGAGACAAAGAGGCGCCGTAATGAGGAAAATCGCCATCATTCGGAGACTGCGATGTGGGCGCCGCAAACACGCAGAGAGCCCTTCGCCCGAGTGTGTGAATTGTGACAGGCTTCTTTGCACATGACTCGTGACTCAATATTAGTCGTCATGGTGGCGGCGCCGGCGCCGCCGGCGCACTACCACGACGACTAACCTATGAGCACACAGACAAACACATTGACGCGCGCACACACAGCAAACACAACGCCATACCCCTCCCCGCACACACACACACGTACACACGCTCACAGGAAGCGTCGTGTGACCTCCCTGAAGGAGAGGGCGGTCATGGCGGCGGTCCGGCTCCGGCGCGCCGCTGCTGCAGGCCTTTATCCGGCTCAGAGGGCGGCTTTTCGGGTAGGCGGGCCGTGTATCTCCATTCTCCATCAAGTAGGGTACCGCCCCGAGTGAAAAGGCGAGTCGCCGCGGCACGGCGGCACGGCGGCACGGCGGCCTAGCCGACCGGGGTGGACGCGGAGCAATCGCCGGTCAACCGACTGATTAAATTCTTGTTGAAAGTTGCAGGGCGGCAGCGATTGGAGCGCCTCTTCGTCGACCTTGCCGTGCCTCGGTGGGGGAGGGGGAGGAGGGGTCAGGGGGCGCGTTGAGCCGGGACGGGGAGGGGGCGGGGCGTCGCATGGGGCGTCGGCAGCCTCCAGGGGATTCCCCCAGGGTCGCCGCCCCCCTGCCGGCCCAGCCCGGCCCCACTGGCCGAAAGGTAGACCAGAACAAACCTTCCCCCCGAGCGTCCCTGCAAGGTCAACACCCAACACACGCAGGCCCGCCCCTGTCCACGCGCCAGTCACGCGGCCTGTACGTGCGCGAACACGAGCGTGCGTGCGTATGCGTGTAGGTGTGTGTGTGTGTGAGATAGAGAGAGAGAGAGGAGAGAGAGAGAGAGAGAGAGAGAGAGAGAGAGAGAGAGGGAGAGAGAGAGCGAACGAGCGCCGTCCGAGGCGACGTGCTTTAATAGGGATGAAATCCCCGGGCTGGCCATCGCTCCGCTGTCCGCTGCGGCGCTTCGCTTTCGGTCCACAGAGGCGCGGCGTGCCACTCACCTGCCGGTGCGTCGAGGCTGACGGGGCTGACGGGGCTGACGGGGACGTCCAGCGCCACCCTGCACAACAGAAAGAGGAAGGCCACGTCATGACATGTCCACCCCGCGCCAAGCGCAATGGCAAGCAACATGAGTCACCAGGCACAGCCTGCACAGCCTGTCCACGCGGAGCGAAAAAAGGAGAGGAATCTATAAAACGGCGTCGAATTACGGCGTGCCCGCTGCATCGATCAACGTAATTGGTGCGTGCCGAGGACCGAGGTGGGCCGAGGTGGGGGTAATGGACGCTGCACAGATTCCCTCGCTCCGCGGCTACAGTGCTGCAGGCTGCGAAACCAACAGGCACTCCTAGGAGTTCTCGCGCAGCCCCCGGCTCACTCCGAACAGCGCTCTCGTCGCTGCCTTTGGACTGCCCCTTGAGTGCGAGAGAGAGAAAGCAGCCTCAGCCTGCAGGGCCATTATTTATGGACGTTCGCGGCATCGGCGAGTACTTTGGATAAAAGCAAATCATACCAACTTTGACTTTCCATTGGGCGAGTCTGGTTGCGGCGGGCCTGTCCAGGCTGATTTCGAACCGTGCTTCCGATATTCTATCCCTCTTGCACCTTTCCGAGGCGCACCATGAGTGCAAGAGAGAGGAGGCGACAGAAGTGTAGTGGCATTGGCAGCCGTACAGGGGCGAGCCGGTCTGGCTGGACGCGGTGGGGCGTGAGGGTGCGGCGGGGCACGGCACGGCAAGGGCCCTCAACAGGTGTATGAAGGTTGATTCTCTCATTGCTGCCGTCCTTGGCTGGCTGGGCTGGCTATGCGAGGACTCGCAATTGGCCCTCCGAGGGCCGTGAGGGCCGTGAGCCGCACGATATGGCGCGCTGCTCCGGCACACCTCAGTGCTCCCGACGCGGCCCGCCCCGCCAAGCCCCGCCACGCCCCGCCACGGAATCGCGCGTAAAGGCATATGATGATCGCGAGCGCGGAGGCTCGGCGCCGCCAGGGTCGTTCCATGGAATGAGCGCTTCGCCACCGCCCGCCTCGGCCCTCTATATTAAGTAGCGTGTGTGCCGTATATTTAGAAGGCGCCGCCTCCGCCACCTTCGCGCCCTCCACGAAGTGTGTACAAACTTGGCATATTGCTGAGTCTTTCCAGGAGGGCCGAGCGGGCGAGGCGGGCCGAGCGCAAGGTGCAGACAACGCGTTTTTATAAAGCGCCGCTGGCGTCCACACCGGTTTCAAGGAGCCATTCCGGCCTGCAGAATGGCGGTGAGATTTTTTTCCTGCCTTTTTTTTAACGGAAGTCCGTAGCGGCCCTCCTCAGCACCTTAACTTGAGCCACTTCTAGGGGCTGCGTGGGGCGTGGGGCGCTCTCTGCGAGGCCGGCGCGGCGACGCCGTGGTGGCTCGGCCAGGCCAGGCCAGGCCTGGGTGGCGGCGGCGCCCTCAGAGTGGCGTCGCGAAAGGAAAAGTCCGCGCAACACATAAAATTGACAAACGACGTCAACGAGACGTGTACACACACACACGCGCAAAAATCACACACACACACACACACTCCAACACACTGGCACACACACACACATATCGTTCGGATCGCGGGCCTTTGACCAAAGTCAATGACCGAGTCGCCAAATGCCAGCACGCTCGCGCGGATCTGCGCCGGGGTGACTGCTATTGGCTCGCGCTGCGGTCCACTCAAACAAGAAAAACAAAACAACTACTGCCATTGTTTAACTTCCAATCGCATCACGCAGTGTGCGCGCGGCTCGCCCCAATCGAATCGCACTAAGCGACTAAGCGCGAGGCTGTGCGGGTCACGCCGTGTTCGTTCCGCGATGACAGAATGCATTTCGGACTTGTTGGTATTCCGCGCGCAATCCTGCAGTGGCAGTGGGCGGCCGACTACCCGGTGCTGCTGTCGCTCGCGTTCGGCGGGGCTCTGCCGGATCTGCCGAACAACACACTGGACGGGCGGCTACTTTGCTTGCGGGGAAAACAAAACATTTATTGAAATCGACGCAGACTCTGGCTCCTGTTACGCTAACCGCGACGGCCCTCCATAAACTGGGCTTTCCAATTGCAGCCGCCACGCCGCCTCGCCCTGACAAAGTGCTGCTGCAGCCCCGTCCTCGGTGTTGTTTGTTTACAGCGATGCCGAAAAAACGAAAAAAACAGCAAGTTTGGCGTCCCGCGAGCGCAGACACCGGCAGACACCGCCTGCCACAGCCACGTGGCGCACGTGGACTCTCTCCGCGGCCCTCGTACCTGCATCATGGGAATACCGAAATAGCCCTGCCGCCACGCCATAGGGAGGCACGGCACTGCAAACCCAAGGCGTGCACTTCATAGTGTGGGGCGAAATGTCCGACGCTTTTGGACTTGTGACGGAACTGTTTTGTCAAGTGCTACCCGCACCAGTTTACATGATATTCTCCAGGGAGAACCAGCACAGAAGGTACTCGTTCCGTACCCCGTATACCGTTCATTTTGCGTTCCAAACTACGGATAATTTTCCGCAGCGTGAAGAAATTTTCTTTTTTTTTTGCGGTGGACTTAGACTTTTTTATTCCCGCGGCGTGACTGGCGACGGGCCGACACAGCCTCCCTCATCGCAGGGCGACGCGGTGGCGAGCTGCCAAAGGCTGCCAAGCGCCGTATAACGGTTTACAATGGGCAGAGCGGGCAGAGCGGGCAGAGCGGGCGGGCAGCGCGGGCCAGACCCCCCCAGGCCTGGCCAGGCCCAGGCCCGGCCGGCCAGCCCCGCCAGACATACGTCCCCTGTCACTCACGCCGCTGCCGGCGAGGAGCACAACACCCGGAGCGCCGGGAGGGCGGAAGGACTGAAGGACGGCGACGGCGCCACCAGAAAGGAGAGCACGGCGCCCCGTCGGCACACGCGTCCTCGCCGCGGACTTGGAGGACACACTCCACCGGACCAGGGCCACCAGGCGGAGCAGGCGGACGTGCCTTGGCGCCGAGGGGAGGACTTACCGGCCTCGCCGCTCTCCAGCGGCCCGCACCGAACGTCGAACCTATTTCGCTTTCCCTTCTGGGGAATGATTTTCAATATGCGCAGAACCATGTGTCGGGGGAGAGCGGTCGCTTCGACCCACTGTGCAATTTCGTGTACAACAAAGATAGTAGTGGGAATGTGCTGGAATGGGCGGCATCTGCTGTGACCGGGCCGGCATCGTAGTGCTGGCCGAGCTTAAGCTGAGCCGTGTATACTACGTACATCAAAAGGATTAGCACGCCCCCGTCGGAACCAGTCCGCCGCTACCGACCAACCGGGGACCGGCCGGGTATTCAAGGCAAAGTTGTTATTAAAAAGAGGGGGGGGGCGGTTGAGGCGCGCGGTCACACCGCAGATTTCATTAAGACTTTCTCGCCCCCCTGTAAGCCCTGAGCGAGCTGCTGGTTTCTTTTGGAAGGGATGAGGGATGCCTGCCAGGCGGCCGGCCGGGCTGGGCCGGGCTGGGCCGGGGCTTGGCGGCCCAGGCCACTGCCCCGGACGCCGGGCACGCCGGGCTGGTCTCCGGACGCCGGGCCGCCCGGGAGGAAGGCGGGAGGGCTCGGCGGGGCCCCGGCGGAGCAGCGCCGCAGTATGCCCGCAGCATTAAATACAAGTTTGTTATTATCTCCGACAGGAGCACGAGTCACTTGCCATTTCAATTACGACGAAACAAAGTTGACTCCCCCCGGCAACAATGGGCCGTGTTTAGCCTGCCTGCCTTGCCTGCCTGCCTGTCTGCCTGCAGCGCATTAGCGGTGTCTCAGCGCAGCGGATGCGATAACGCCCGTCCTCGCGCTCCTCGGGTTGCCGAGTGGCCGCTTAGCCGAAATTATGAAAAACTCGGCGTCCGGGCACCAGGAGAAGCTGGAGGCCACTGGCCGGGCCGGGCTGCCAGCACGTCGTAAAGTTCCTCTTTCTGGAGGACTGCAAGAAAGCAGTGTCAAGTGTCCGGCGTATCATGTTATTATCAATCAGCGGGCGGGATGGGGGCCGCGCCAAGGTCATCTTGCCGGCCAGCCAGCTAGACGGACAGCTGGGTGGGGTGGCCCTCTAGGCGAGCCTCTAGGAGGCCCTCTGGGCGGCCGGGCCCGATATTAAGGGCAAGAAGTGGTGGGAATAAAATACGCCGGGCTTCGCCTGCGTCGCCTGCGTCGCCTGGCCGACCACAAGTATTGCGTCTTCGAATACGGCGTCATAACGGCCAAGGTCAGAGCCCCGGGACCGGGCCGCCGCCAGCACCGCCAGCACCGCCCGCCCGCGCATACGATCTGGAGGGCGGAGTGAGAGAGCTCGGAGTTTCTGCGAGTGTGTGCGTGGCACTGCGTGGCACTGCGTGGCACTGCGTGGCACGGTGACTGGCCCGAGGCGGGGCGAGGCGAACCGTGGATGGATGGCTTCCAAACCGCGATTCGCAGAGGGATTGGCAAGCCGGAAACCATGGGGAAATTTGCCGCGGGCCGCGGATATTTATGAAGGCAGCGCCGCGGCGCCGCTCGCTGTCCCTCTCCTTCCCATGTTTGGCACTCGCACTCTCTCTCTCTCTCTCTCTCTCTCTTGTTTGGCACCGGGTGACGGCTCAGCGATTCGGAAACAGCCGCCCGGGGCGAGGAAGGGGGAGGAAGGGGGAGGGGTCTGGAGGGGGCGCGCGACTTTCCAGCAGCGGATGAGGTGGCTGAATATTCTTATCCCCTCCTGGACAAAAGTTGGGCGCGTGTGTACGCGAGCCGTGGAAGAGTGCTTACACACCGTAACATCCCCCGGCTGCCTCGCTGGCTCCTCCGGGCCCGCCTCAGAAGGCCCCGGCCACGCCTGCGGCGCCCGCGGCAAGCAACTTGCGTCTCTTCTTGTCTACCCCGACCAACAACAACAACGGCACGTACTTGTTGTTGCTGGAGGTTCAGACACGCACGCCTGGACACACGAAATTGGAGTCAGGCCGGCCGGACCGGAGCGGGCGGGGCGGGGCGGGGCTGCCGGACCGGGGGACGGGTAGGATTCATCTCGGGCAGCGCGGCTGCTTCGATGGGTGCTTCGGAGCGCGAGGAAAGGCGAGCACCCAGGGCCTCCTCGCCCAACTTCCCACTTTATTTTTTGATGCCCTTTTCTTCGGGTTCCGGACGTGGCAATTTAAGAAGCTCGGCTATCCTGGCGGCCAGGCGGCCTTGCTCCTGCCGGTCTTGTCCCTGAGGTGGATCTCTTGGCACGCGTCCCATCTTCGGGGCGTCTCCCCAGAGCCTGGTCAGCCAGAAGCCGCTGCCGCCTGTCACACGCGGGCGCGGGGCGGGGTGGGGCTTGGCGGTGGTGGGGCGGGGTGGGCGCGGGTTGGTGGTCCAGCGCACTGCTTGCGGGTCGCCAATTTCAGAGCCCTCGCGCATGCTGACCCCCTTTTCCACCTTTCACCCTTTTTCCTCTTTCCCTCGCAGGTATTTTAGTCGAATTATACATATATCAGCGGCAGCAGAGAGGTGACATTAACCTGGCCGGGAATCAGGTCACAGTTTCGCCTCTTCAATTTGACGGAGTGCCACGCATCCCACACGCCGCTGCTAAATTGGATGTGTGACCAACTGCGTGTGAGTGTGTACGTGTGAGCTTGCCGATGTCTGTGTGTGCTTGCCAGTGTGTTTGTGTTAGTGCGTGGAGTGGTGGCCACTTTGCGGCTTCGTCGGCCCAGTGTAGGGGATTGCGGGAGTACCTCACCTGCCTGCGGCCCTGGGGCGGCCCCGGGGCCCTGCGGCATGCTTCATCTCCGTCCGGCGGGCAACACAGCGCGTGTCCCAGGGCGTGCCGCCGCCGAGGCAGGGCTTACGCCCACTACACTGGTAAAACCGGAGCGTAGTGTTGTGGGCTTTATTCAACACAACTCTAGTTTTCTACGCGTTGTCAAGTGAAAAGAGAAAAATTCTTCCATGCATGTTGGATAAGAGGAGCGGAGGACTGTGTATCCGCGGCGCCACCCACCATTGCGCTTGAAGAAGGGCGCAAAAGTACGCCTCAGTTCTCAGTGTGTATACCACGGCGAGACAAAGCGACGAGTCGCACTGTACCTGGGGAAGGGAGTCGCGTCCGAGAACCTCGCCGTCTTCGCCACTCCCACGCCCCGTGAGCCACGCCCCGTGGGCCACGCCCCGTGAGCCAGCGGGTGCAACAGAGACGACCGAGAGTCTCTCTCCGAACGCGACTCAGCCGGGGCAGACCGCGGCGAGCGCTCCTCTCCAACGACGCCAAACGACTCGCGTGTGTGTCACGCGTGTGAGTGACCTATGTGACATGCGTATGTGTGTGTGGAAGGGGGTGTGTGTGTGACGCCTGTGAGACAGGTGTGTGAGTGAAACGACGCGTCTCTCTCTCTCTCTCTCTCTCTCTCTGTGTGTGTGTGTATATGTGTGTGTGTGTGTGGTGTGTGTGTGTGTGTGTGTGTGTGTGTGTCGCGAGGCTCGCAATTACCCCAGCGTGATGGAGCGATCCGCTCTAAGCCCGCCGCGGGCAGTGCATTACAACCCCTCAATGGCGGGTCGGGCCGGGCAGGCAGCAGAGATAAAAGGAAAACAACCGCCGCTCAAAAAAAAAGGGCCAGAAAAAAAGGGGGTGGGGAGGTGTTCTGCCCGGAACAGGGTCCGATTCATCATCGGTGAGGCGCTGCGGCGCGCTCTCCGTTCCCACGGACCCACGGCCCCGCAGACCGATTCCGAGAGTCGTCGCTCTGTCTCTCTCGCACCTATACGGGAAGCCCATGAGCGCGAGAGAGACATAAAGGACTCTCCAAATCGGTCTGCTGCATCGGCCGGCTAGTAGCAACCCTGGTACGGAGCCGGCTGGACGGGCCGGCCGGCAGGCGGGGCATCTGGAGAGGTATCGGCTGGGACGTTCCGGGCTATTATTTTATCTCGTTCTCTGGTTCCGTGTGGTGGGCAGCGGGGGGAGGGAGAGGGAGAGGCGAGCATCGTGCCCCGAATAGGAATTACGACACTGTCTGTGCCGCCGTGGATTGAGTGACCAGCCAGCGAGCGGGGGCGGGGGTGCGATGGTCCTCCTCCCGGGGGCACGACACCGCACACCGAAAAGAAGCGGGTGTGGGAGAGAGAGCGTCGCACCAATTGGTGCAAAACGTTTTGAACCCATTTCAATTGCAATCAAGTGAAAATGCCTTCCGGTGAATTACAGACAGGCATTTAATGGACGCATCACACGAGAAAGGTGGGTCGGCTTATTGCACGCCTCGCACCGAGGCATGCGTGCTGTGCTCACTCGGCGTTTGGGTTCACTCACTCACAGTGCAGCTGCAAAGCCGAGTGCAAAGCCAACGCGCTCCGGTGCCAGCCGGCAGCACCAATCTCCGCCCACGCCGAACCGGCGGAGTGGATGTTGACGCGGTGCTTCGGCACCGTGACGCGGTGTGACGGCACTCGGAAGTCGACGAGGATGACGTGATCATCGGCAAACGCCGTCGCTCCACACGCCAAACCAGTGGCGTGGCACCGATTCCATTAGCCATTTGCCCCTCAATCAGGGCGGGTTAATAATGCAACAGCGACGCGCTTCGACAGGGCACGTGTCAGAGGGAGAGAGGGGCGGGGGGTTAGAAAGGGAGGGGGGTTAGAGAAGGAGAGAGAGGGGCAGGGGGGATTGTGTTCGTGTGTGTGAGTGCGTTCCGCGTTAAAAGGGAGAAACAAAGAAAGAGGATTGCGTGCGCGTCTCCAGGCCGCGTGATGAGCGCGCCATCCATTAGCTGTCAGCGTGGCGCCGCGTAGCTGTAAGGACGCCCTCGCCCCGCCCCGCCACCGCGATGAAGCGGAAACAGGAACATCAGTCACACGGAACGCTACTCGTCAAGCGGTTTCCTTGCGTCGACAAGACGAGTCGATCGACGCCATATCTCCAAACGCTTGAAAAAAAAATGGCTACACGGTACACGCTCAAATTCCTTACGGAGTATCTTCGTATACATACGACAAAATAGTTCGAAAATTACAATTTTTCTTTCTTTGTAAGCATGTTTATGCTTAAAATACTTTGTTACGGCACTTTTCCTGGTAAGGGCTAATTTTCTGTTTTGTGCTTTGGACGCTAACCTTTGGATTATACCCCAATTGCGTTGTGGTATGTTGCGCTGAGCAAATTAAAATGAGAGCGGTTGAGATAGACCCGGGAGAATTCGAGTACTCGCGATGAGTTACCGGAGTGTCACATTTCGGAGAGCGCAACAAACTCCACGAAACGAGTCTGCTGTTCTACAGGAGAACAAGAAACCCGCCGCCCCCGCTCTTTCTTGCGCTTGCTGCGCCACTGTCAGATACTCGGGAAATCCACGAGGACGCGACGTCGACATGACAGATTTCCATAAAGTAACTTTCTGAGGACGGCTGGGTGGAAAAACGCTCACCGCGAGGCCGGCGGCGGGGCGCGGCGAGGCCTCAGCGGCCGGGGCAAGAAGCTACACACAGCGGCGGGCGTCCTTTAGCAAGATCATGGCCACCGGCCCCGCCTCGCCCCGCCCCCACCAACCGGACGCCGCCGCCGTGGCCCGCCACGCCCGCCGCCGCCGGGCCGCCACCGCCCGCCGCCGCCCGCCGCCGCCCGCCGCCCCTGAAACCCAATATGAAAACCGCCACAAGCACCTCGGCTAGTCAGCCTGGTTATTTTCGCTTCGACGTGCTACAGGCGGCGCGCTGCAGGCGGCGCGGCTAAAGGTAATTGCGGGGTCAGGTTATTCTGCGAGAATCTTCTTCCCTGGGTTGTAAACGCTGATTCAGTACCAGGGGAGGGGGCGCTGTAAGCCGTGTGGTACTTAACTTTGCATGGGGGCCGCGGCGCGGCACCGCGCGAAGCGCCCCGCTGGATTTATTAGCAGATATTTCAGCGCGCCGTCGCCGGAGCCGCTGGACTTTCCCCGGGACGCCTCGCTGCAAGCACGGCAAGCCTCGCCGCCTTGCTTCGGCGAGCGTCTTTTCCGGGGCCAGGTACCAAATCACCGACCCGGACGCCGAGTGCCTGTTTTTGCCGCGCGGATAACTTGGGCGTGCATAAATTAATGCGACGGTGGCGCCTCGCTCGCAGTGCAGCGCCGAACTGGGCCACGCGGCTGGATCTGGAACTACTGGAGCCACTCGGCCGCGAGCGAGCCGCCAGCGCCGGGGAGCAAAACTGCACCCCCAAGGGGAAGAGGTCGCTCGCTCGCGTGTAGATGCACAGCTTTGGCGACTCGAGCAAGTTGCCGCCGGGCCGGGCTCGTTCCGAACCGGTCGCTCCGTCTCCCTCGCACTCACGGGGTGGGCTGATGTCTCTCTCGCTGTCAGGGTGCGTCCCGCGGCGGCGCGAGAGAGACAGAGTGGCGGCCGGTACCTGCCGCGGGCCGCCAACTTGCCCCCGCCGGCCGCCCCGCCCCGCCACGCCCCGCCACTGCGGATGACAAGGTGACGCAAACTCCGATCGGATCGGCGGCCGACCTTGCCCCCTTGTCTCCTTGTCACTCGCAGGGCACCGCCAGGCCGGGCCAGGCCGCCGCCGAGTTCAAGTAGTCGGCGTGCCCGGCGGCCGACCGGCGGCCGACCGGCGGCCCGGGTCAGCGTCACGGGGTCGGCGGGGTGGCGACGCGACGACGGCGTAAAAGTGTAACGCGTCGCCGAAACGACGCGCTGCTTGACGACTGGAGCCGCGAATTCCTCTTTTCGCAGAGTAGCCCGGCGGCGGCAGCGCGGCAGCGGGGCGCCTCGCTCAAGACATGTCCTCCGCCGCCGCCCCGCCCGCCCCGGGCCGCGCGCCGCGCTGATGCCAAGGGGAATTTCATGATGGATGGCGGCCGACCTTGTCCCTCCTTGCTGCAGGACCGCAAGCCTAGCAAGGCCAGGCCGCCGCCGAGTTCAAGTAGTGGCGTGCCCGGCGGCCGCGGGGCGGGTCAGCGTCACGGGGTCGGCGGGGTGGCGACGCGACGACGGGTAAAGAGTGTAACGCGTCGCCGAAACGACGCGCTGCTTGACGACTGGTAGCCGCGATTCCTCTTTTCGCAGAGTAGCCCGGCGGCGGCAGCGCGGCAGCGGGGCGCCTCGCTCAAGACATGGTCCTCCTCCGACCAGCCCCAGCCCAGCCCAGCCAAGCCCAGCCCGGACGGGCCGCGCGCCGCGCTGTCATGCCAAAGGGGAATTTCATGTTATGAAGGCGGTGACGGTCTCTCACGTCCCTCCTTGCTGCTTATATCCTTGAAAGCCTTAGCATAGGGGACGCGCCTTTCAGTGTTGTGCTGAGTGTTGTGTTGGTGTGTTGGGGAGGAGAGAGAGAGAGAGAGAGAGAGAGAGAGAGAGAGAGAGAGAGAGAGAGAGAGAGGGAGGGAGGGAGAGAGAGAGAGAGAGAGAGAGGGCGTGTATGTGCGCGTGATAGCGCGCAAGTTCGCCGACGCCGCGGGCGGCCTGATCCAGGCCGATCGCGGCCCCATGATTATCGGAATGCGGCAGCGTATTCTTCTAGGGCGGCAGGCGGGCAGGCAGGCAGCCAGGAAGGCAGGCAGGCAAGCCGGCAGGCAGGCAGCCACGCAGGCAGGCAGGCAAGCGCTCGGACGCAGCAGCGTAGGTAGGGTTTACCCTTTTAACATTTTACTCTTTTGCAAAATTGTTCTTCCAGCCATTTGGTCTTTTTAACCGACACCTGCAGTCGCTTACAGTCCGATCTAATACAAGCAGCAGCCATTTGTAAGCACACTGAAGCAATTATTGACTTGTTGTTTTGTACCCTTTTCAGGTGACATACTGGCCCCTCCAGGGAGGCAGGCAAGCAGACTGACACTGACAGTAGCGTAGGCGTGGCCGGCCTTGCTCATCTGAACGCTGCTGCCGACCGGGGCGGGGCGGGGCGGGGCGGGGCGGGGCGGGACGGGGTGGGCGGCCGCTCTGTACGCGTTGCCCGTGGCAGAGTAACGCAGTTGAGTTAGTAACAAAGTTACGGCATCGAATGGCGAGAGAGAACTCGGAAGGGCCGGGGAGTACCGCTGGCTACCAATAGGATACCGGCCGCCCCGCCGCCCCACGCGACGCGGAAAATCGGGAATCGATTCTCAGACGGCACTCTGCCAACATGCTTGAGCCCGACCCTCGTGGCCCGGCCCGGCACAGCCCGGCCCAGCCCACGCCGTATGCCGGACAGGAGTCGCAGTGGCGTGGACGCCACGGCGAGGATCATCGACGCGATGCGGAGCGGCTGATAAGTGGCATTGTCGCGACCTTGAGACGACCTTGGGGCGACCTTGGAGGCCGCAGGGGAGGGTATTCTTTTTATCAGCGAGTACGCCCGGAATGGGCGAGACACGGCGCGGGGGGCACCCAGTGACCCAGGAAGCGCTTCGTTTGGAGCGCCCCCACCCGGTACACGAAGCGTTCGCACTGGCCTTGGAAACCAGGAAATCGGTTGACTAACAAAATGCCAGGCCGGCCGGCTAAGGCGGTAGGGCCCCAGCCTGGGCCTGGGCCCCGGCAACGGCAGGGCCTTCCAAACGAGGAGCAGCCCCCCCCCCTTCCCCCTGCACCGCCGCAGACCGGATGGCCGCCGGCCGACCTTTACTCTCGGGGAACCGTTGTTTGCCGCGGGGTCGTCGCATCCCCGCCAACCTCGGGCAACCGCGGCCAGAACACGCGACCTGGACCGGGCCGGGACCGGGCCGCCCGGCAAGGTGGCTTGCTGCAGGCCGTTGCATAAAACATTGACTTTTTCCTCACTTTTGCGGGCCAGAGGGGCAAGCGGGATGCTGTGTTGTGCGAGGCACGCGGGCCAGCCAGTGAACACATTCTTTGAAAGTCTATTTCTGACCTTCTTTCTGACCTAATCGGGCGTTCTCCGCGGCGGCACGCTCGGACCGATCCGCCGATAGCCGTCTCGAATTCGAACGTGTTTGTAAACACGCCGGGCGTGCTTTCGTACCGCCGCCACGGCCTCAGCAAACCTCAGCCCGGGCCTCAGACAGGAGTAACGCATCTCGGAAAACAAACAAGTCGTGCGAGGCGTGCGGCGTGCGGCGTGCGGGGCGCCTCGCTCGAGAATCACTGTCAATCTGGAATGGGATCAAGTCGCGCTGTGGGCGTGCCGACTCGGTGCCGACCTTCTGGAAGGGATGCGCGAGCCTGCTGGCGCTTCGCAAGAATAAATAGAAGGCTGTCGCACGCAGTCAGGCAGTCAGCGCGCGCCACTTTTATTTTTTCAGCGGAATGGAAAAGTTGAGTCGGCAGTGGCCCCGCGGGGCGCGCCGCGTTTTGTTCAATTAGAAGCGCGGCACGTCGCTGCCGTGGTCTCGAGTGGCCAGACAGACCGGGGCAGGCCGGGCCAGACCGCCACTGGCGCAGTCGTCTAGTGTAGTGGAGCGACCCCTCCGGCCCACTCCGCCACTCGGCCGCTCGGGCCACTCCCGACACCGCCCGACACCCGTAAAGGCAGCAAGTCGACAGTGTGGTGCCGTCATACTGCCGTGTCGCCGTGTTGCCGTGTGCGTGAGCATGACACGGTACATGTCGTCCGCGGCGTGGCACACTGAGTCCGGAACCACCTACACGCCGGCACGGACACACACACACACACACACGGCACACTCGGCGCGCGTGGCTCTGGCCCGCTCGGCGACACACCTCCCTATTTGTCTTTGTGAGGGCGGCGCTGGGCGGCGCTGGGCGGCGCTGGGCGGCGCTGGGCGGCGCAACCTCTCGCTCTGTCCTTGTCCTGTTCATCCTCATCCCGCACACTCCACTCTCTTTATTTTTCGCTTCGTTTTTTTTATCCATCCAATTTTCCTGTTCCCCGTCGGTTGGCGCGTGTAATTATTGGCACACGTCTGAAGCAGATTTTCCTGTTTCCGCTCACAGGGCCACCGAGTATTTACATTTTTCACCAAATATGGTTTAAAAAGGAATATCAGACACTGTACATGCTGCGACACTGCTCTACCTCGCCCAGCCCCGCCCCAGCCCGCCACGCCCCGCTGGACGTCACTGTCGCGGGCCTCGATATCCGGACAGCGTGAAAAGGGACAGGCTTACCGCACATCTCTCCGTCCGCTCTACTTCGGCACCGTCCCCTGCAGGCTTATTCTCCGCACCGCTCCGTCGCTCTGTCCCTCTCGCACCCCAACGGGGCACCGCACGAGTGCGACAGAGACAGAGCGACGAAGGCGCGTCGTTTCGGTAACAGCCTGCTGCGGCACTGCGTCCCCAGCGGAAGGCGAAGCCAGGCGAAGCCAGGCGAAGCCCGAGGGTGCGGCCGCGGTCCGGAGCACGGCCGCCTGATTCCCCCTGTCTCTCTCCCACCGCCGCCAGGGCCGCGAGCCGCCCTGCGAGTGCGACAGAGACAGAGCGACGGAGCACTGTGAGGCGGCCGACGCCTTGGAGGTAGGCACTCGCGAGGCACGCACACTGGTGTAAATCAACTCAGAAATTTTCTGATAAACGGTGGATTTTCTGATAAATTGACAAAAAACATCAGATTTCGAGTATTTTCTGATTACATCAATTATTTATCGGAAAGAGGTCATCAGAAATGGGTTTTTCTGATACTTTCATAGGTTATCAGAATAGAGACATCAGAAAAAGAGACCTTTCTGATACGTCGATCTGATTTCTGATAACTGCTAGTTATCAGAAATATAATCGTCAGAAATGTTTCAGATGTCTGATGTTCAAAAAAATGAGATCCCTGTAAAATAGAAAGTTTGCATAATTTCAGTTTCAAATTTGGTGAGTGTCTTGTTTGCAAGATTTGGCTAGGCCAGTTTTTATCTTAATGAGATCGGATCACATTTACTGTCTTTTTGTGAGTTGATGGCGAGCTAGCTCAATTTGGACTGCAGATTTGGATCGGACTCAGTTTTGACCCCCCGAAGGCGTTTTCCCCGTTTCCGAGTCTCATGTAGATCAAAATAAAAATTTACAGAAGAAAATGATTGTTCTGATATATTTCTTTATGAGTCCAGCCGATGTTATCAGAATTAAGTCATCAGAAAATTGAGGCATCAGAAACACAAACATCAGAAATAGGTGTCCGAAAAAACATCAGAACTCAGACATGAGAAATGTTCTGATGTGCAAAAGTATCAGAAAATTTCTGAGTTGATTTACACCAGTGCACGCGCGGCACGCCCGGCGGTCGCCTACCCCGCAGGCGCTAGGCGCTCCAGCCCGCTCCAGCCTCAGCCGCCACATCACCGGGAGTGGAGCGTCGACGGGGAGGCCTCGCGGCGTCGCCGTCGGCGAGGAGGCCACCAAGGCCGCGGGGGACAAAGCCATTCCATTTGCCCGATACATGTGTGTTTGGGTGCGACCATGTGTGGTGTGTTTGCGCAAAAAGAGGGGGCGCCGCAGCAGCAGCCATCTCACAGTCAGATAGACAAGCGGAGCGCGAGCGTAACGATCAACGCGGCACCTGAGTCAGAGAGAGGCGGGGACTCCAGATAGGATTTCACAAATGTCTGTCTCGGCGGTACGCGAGGGGGGTGGGGGGTGCTAGACCGCGTGGCGGAGAGGAAACGACGCGCGTGTAGTAGGCTGCGGGCCTGCGGGCCTCTGGCCGGTCGGCCTGAGCGTGTCCTGCCGGGCCGAGCCGGGCCGGGCGTCTGGCCCGAGATAAGGCAGGATCTATGAGAGTGTGCTGACCGGGGGACCCCGCCCGCCTCTCTCTCTCTCTCTCTCTCTCTCTCTCTCTCTCTCTCTCTCTCTCTCTCTCTCTCTCTCTCTCTCTCTCTCCTTCTCTCGCTCCCTCCGTGCTCCTCTCGACGAGGGGAAGACGCGGCGAGACGCGATTTTTATTGTTTCGAGAGAAAGCGCGGGCCAACAGCGCGGCGGCCGCGCAACAGGGAGAAGACGCCGGCATCGTCGTGTTCCTCACATTGTTTCATCAATATCGGCAGGATAGGGTCCACCGTGGGGGGCAGCCAAGCATCTCATCACCCGCAGCGCAGCGCGAAGCATGTCCCCCGCATTGGCATGCCATCGCCATCCCGATGAAACAGTTCAAACTTCAATTTAAAATTGAATTTGTTTTTACTCCGAGCATATCTTTTTATTTCTAGCCAGACGGTTTACTAAATGAAAAATTAAAAAACAGCAAAACAAATAAGTTGTCGCACCCTGGCCTGACCAAAGGCCCAAACGAGCGAGTCTGCAAGGCAACGGCCTCACCGACTGGACCTTGCGGTGCTCGCCGGGCCAGCGGACCAGCGGGGGCCCGCTTGGGAATGTCGGCAATGAGGCTTTGAAAAATGGAAGAAAAAAAAAAAAAAAGCCGATGCGAGGCAAGGGCCGGAATGTTCTAATATTCGGCACCAAGGGCCGTCAGAACGCCGCAAGGCCTTTGCGGTATGGCTTTATAAATTTATTTTTCTTTCTTTTTTTTGCAATATGTGTTGTTTCTCCGCTATTTTGGCGGTGCCGCGGCACTGCAGTCCCTCTCGGGCAGCGGGTCAATGGCACTACACCGGAAGGCGAGGCGGAAGCGCGGAAGCCGGGCGGCTCAGCGCAGGGGCTGCAGGCGGGCGGAGTCCTGGGGCGATTTCGTTTAAGGGGGTGTCATTTGGAGCTCTTTTACGACCCGCGTCACCTGACCCCCCTCAGCCCCCCTCAGCCCCCCTCCCCTGCGAGAGGCCCTTCACTCAAATTATGTGTCTCCCTCGAGGTCGCCCGAGCCGCCCGTGACCCCCGCGGGCTGGCTGGGCTGGGCCGGTCTACCCCCCGAGTGGCGCGCGCTCGCGGGGCTCGCGGCACCTCAAAGGTGAGCCGAGTCGGCGGCAAAGGGCAATCATATCCCCTGAAAGCACCGCGCCATGCCGCGCCGTGCCGCGCCAATCCGCGGAGGACAGGACGCAAGTGGATTGTGGATTCGCGGCGCGACACTGTGACAGTCTCCACGTCACCGGCAGCCAATAGACAACGTGCGCGGCCTGCGTCTGGCGCGCCTTGCGCGTCTGGCTGAGGGCGCCTGCGAGGTAGGCCGCGCCGAGGCAGCCGTGCGCGCCGCCCTGAAAATTGCCTGCCCTTCAGGCGCTCGCTCCAGCCGCTCCAGCCGCTCCAGCCATAGCAAGCCGCAGGGCGGCTCCGAACATCGCCTTCGCCGCCGTCTCTCTCGCTGGAGGATCCCACACGCGATTGAGAGAGACACGGTGCGTTCCACACGCGTGCGAGAGAGACAGCGTGACGTACGGTTCCACCGCTTCCTCGAAACAGCGCGCCACTGGGGAGGACGACAGGCCGATTCCTGCCATTCCGAAGCGTCGCTCTGTCTCTCTCGCACCCCCGCGCCTCGCTGCGCCAGGCCCAACGAGTGCGACAGAGACAGCGCTTCGGAATGAGAGACAGAAAGAGGCCCACCGACAACACCTCGCGTCACTCCGCCCCGCGCGCCCCGCGGCAAGGTCGGCCGCCACATCGGAATGTATTGTCAATATCCGGATAAGGATGTTGCGTCATTATTTACAGGCGGGCCCCGAACCGCCGCGCCGCGCCGAGCCGCCCCCCATAGAATATGGGCCGGGTCGTTGGAGAAGAAGTACTCTGTGATAAATCGGTCCGGATCCTGCTCACAGCGGCGGGGGTGGGGCCGTGGCGGCATCGCCCTGCCGGCCCTGGCCGAGGCCCTGGCTGCCCTGGCATGCGAGGCAGGCAATCTCCTAATGTGCTTGACCGTCAGAGGGCTCGCCGGCCACGCGTCCCGCCGAGCGTCCCGCCGAGGGACGGCCGCCCGAATGGTCGGTGTGCAGTTAAGGAGATGCAGGCCGGGGCGAGCGGACGGCCAGACAGGCGGGCAGGCCGACGCTGGCAGATTCATTGGGGGTCTGCTGTGGCTCCGCTGCCAGCCTGAGGCCCTGAGAGAGGCGCGGTGCGCCGCGGTGCGCCGCGGTGCGCCGCGGTGCGGCGAGGCGGAAGGGACATGACTCCAAGACTCCGAGACTCGAGGCGCGTTGTCAGACTCACAGTCCTCGCATGGGACGCGAATTAAACACGCGACGGATTCCTCGTTCGCAGGGCAGAGCGGCAGAGTGGGTTTGAGGAGAGTCGCATTGGAGGGCTGCACAGCTCGCGTCCAGAGCGAAGCCCGCCCCGCCACCAGCCCCCGCGCGGCACGTTTTGGCAGTGGATGGCGGCACTTTTATTCGGCAGAGAAGCCAATCAATCCCGAACGGAATCTGCAGAGTGATTCCGGACAGCGCTTTTGTCGCTCTCATCTCTCTCTCACTCACAGGCAGTGCCCCGTTCCGCGGGGTGTGCGAGAGAGAGATAGCTGGCCCACATGCGAGCAGCTGATGTGACGGTAATGAAGGCGGGCACGTCGGCCTCTGAGTCGCTCAGATTCGATCACCGCGACAAACAGATGGGGTGGGGAACATAATAGGCCCGCGCCCCGCCTGGCCCCGCCTGCCGCTTGCCGAGCCTCATCTCGATTTGAAATCGCAACGCGACGGGCGGCTTTTGCGCGGGAAAACGGATTGCCGCACTGCCCGCTTCCATTTTGTTTCCCGAAAAGGGATGTTTCCCCCGGCGTTTTCGTTTTTGCAACGGCCTTGCCTTCTCTCTTCTCTGACAGGGACAGGTGCGGGATTATTTTTAGCCGCCCGTCCCGTCCGTCCGCCCAGCCCCGCTCGTTCCAGCAGTCAGGAAAAGTAAAAGGGCGGAAGGGAGACGGAGGAGGGAGGAAGCTTTGGCCCGGCAGGTTATGGTCCGGCAGGTGGCGCGGCCACCAAGGCCGCCAAGACCACCAAGGCCACCAGGACCACCAAGGCCACCAAGGCCGCCAGGACCACCAAGGCCGCCAGGACCACCAAGGCCGCTAAGACCACCAAGACCAAGGCCACAAAGGATGTAAGGATCGTCAAAAGAAAGGAAAACCCAGCGCTCTTTCCGGCTGGTCAGGGAAAACGATCGCCATACATTCCAACAAGACTTTGGGACTGGGCTTGGTTTCTGCCTTCGAGTGACGAATGTTCCGTCCGGAATGAGTCTGCGCCGTCTCTGTCGCAGCCTAAAGGAACGCGGCGCGAGTGGGAGAGAGGCAGAGCGACGAAAGCGCCCAGCCCCACAGAGAACGTTGCGAGGCGTGGGCTCGCAGGCGGTAGGCGCGTAGGGCTGATCCAGGGCGCAGATAGCCCAGGACGGGCAGGACGAGCTGTCGCAGTATCGCGGATGGATCTATCCCAGCCCCGTTCGTCAAGACTATTCCTGGCCCACGGTTTTTCCAATTCTCCTCAACGGGCCGCCCCGCCCCGCCCCGCCCCGCCCCGCCCCGCCCCGCCACTGCTCTGCCTGCAGCCCTGCACACTTTCCCACGCAGAAAAACAAAGCCGGCGTGGGCGGCCACCAGACAGAATATTCAAACGCGCCCGAGCGCGCCTAATAATTCTCCGGCCTTTTCCCTTCAACGAAGTTGGTCGGTGTCGGTCGCCGGGGGCACGCAGCCAGGCGTCGCGCGCCCAGAGATGATGGGCGGCCAACTTCTCGGAAGAAAGAAAAATAATGAAATAGAGACTAAATAATGCCCTGCTGGGAACGATAACACAAGCTCGCCGCGAGGGGCGGCCAGGGCGCTGAAGACGTCCCACGTCCTAGCCCAGGGTGGTGGAGGTGGGCAGGTGAGGTGCACCAGGCCGTCAACACACACTCCATCACAAGGGTCCCCGAAGACAGGCTGTCGATGAGACCAGAGGGACGCGGTGACAAGCCGTGCGCGCGTCACGCGGACATGACACCCCCACCCCCTACATCACACACGCCCCCCCCCCAAGCAAACACACACACGCACAAATACACACACGACACGTGCGTGATGATGACACTCCAAATTGATTTCGTTTTCCGCGTAGCGGCCGTGCTGAAGTAGAGGCATCGGAAAAATATTGAGCAAGCTGGTGTTATCCGCATTGTCCGGTGTTGTCGCCGTTGAACAGATGGAAGCTGGAGTGGCGGTGCGACTCTGACCCGGGCGCCAACAACTTCCATCAGATTCCGGCGAGTGGTTCAATGAGAGCGCTGTGATCGCTGACGCCGCTAACGCCCCCGCGCCGCGCTCACCTCCTCTCGTGGAGGAGGCGAGCGAGCCGGGCGAGGCCCACGAGGAAGTTAATTAGGCCAGCACCGCGGTAAAATGTGCCAAGAGCTTCCTCACCCGGCCGACCCAGCCTCAATTTTATTTTTTGCGCCTTTTTCGGCCTTTCTCCTGCACTCCTCGCTCTCGTGACCCTCCCATTTTCACACGACTTGCATTATTTATTTATTTCCATTTTTCTCGCCGTTGGGGGAGCAATTAAAGTGTTTTTGGTGTATTTTTTGCGGTGCAGTGGTGGAGAGAGACGGGTGGTTAAGGGGGTGGCGGGCGGGTCGCGCACGACGCGCAGTGGAGCACTGGGGCGCCCGGGCGGAGGCGGCGCGGGGCGGCGCGGGGGCGGGGTGGCGTCGACGCGGCGGCGCCAAGTGGTTTGGGACGGAGACGGCCAGACAGTGAGGCGACGAAATGGCTACCCGCGGTGGGGTTTCAGCAGCGCGGTGTGCTTGTCTTCCGGGTGGCGGGGGCGGATCCAGAGACGGGAGCAGGGGGGAGGACCATGCAGCAAAAGTCACCCACTTGAAGTGCAAAGTTTCAGCCTACCGCCCAGACGGCTTCGCCGCATTCAGGAGAAGCTCTTATTCCCCCTCCCCTTTCCCCTGGATCCGCGCCTGCTGGGCGGACGACGAGGGGGTGCGCTCGCAGTGCAGTGGCTTACATTCCAGGGCAGCGGTAATGTAGAGCCGTAATTGCCATCATCTTGCGGATACTTCGCTGCCAGCGCGGCGAGGCACGGCACGGCGGCCCCTGGCTCGCCCTGGCTCTAGCCTGCCCTGGCCTGCTCCACTCCGACCATTCGCCACACACTACCCCCAACCCCTCGTAATCTGTGCCGTCCGAGAGGAGAACGCCCTTGCTCTCCAGCCGCGAAATCCCGGATCGTCATCCCGGCTTGCCTATGCGCCTGTCTGTCTGCCTGTCTGTCTGCCTGTCTGTCTGTCTGTCTGTCTGTCTGTCCGCGCCCGAGCTGGTCCGGCGTGATACGCGCACTGTAGCCCTAAATACGCATCGTCCGCTCGCCCGGGGCAAGACGTGGCCAATCCCCGGGAAGGGAATTCGTTTTTCATTGCCGCATCTTAAGGGCGTTAGCCGGACGCGAGGGCGGAGGGCACGGCCGGGGGGGGGGGGGGGGGGGGGCTGAGGGGGGAGTGCTTCCAGAGGGCCGTGGCGCCGCGGCGCCGTGGCCGTCCGTGTGCGTCCCCGGAGCCCTCGGCCCTGGCCAAGGCCTGGCTCGCTCTGGCCGGCCGTGCCTGGGAATCGGAATGCGATTAACAGCCGGCCCTGCCCGACACCCTACACGAGAGACGCGCTCCACGCGCGTGGAGGCCGACGGCAACGCCCGGCCACGCCCGGCAGCGCCTTTCAAGTTTGACGAGTCGCCGTCGTCGCGTTGCTTCCGGCCGGCCGCGCACTCGCACCGCCACGCGCCACCACGCGCCGCCACGCGAGGCCGTCGGGACGTAACGAGGCCCTCCGGGACCTCGGGGACCTTGGGGACCAGAACGGGGACGCAAAAGGGCTTCGGCAGGAATAGTCGCGGCGGCAGGGCCAACACTCCCCCACGACGCCACCGCGCTCGCCGAGACCTTCATGACGCAACGCGCAGCAACGCACGCCAAATTCGAACAGATACACTTTGGCGAGAACCTTCTCGGCGGGGTTTTGAGTGTGTACCTGGACGCGGTCGGCTTCGCCGTCGAGTCCCTGGCGCAGGTGGCCCTAGCCGGCCCACGCCGTGCACGGCGGTGCGGCGGTGGCGCCTCCTTACGGCGTCCTTAAGGGCGTCCCTGGTCGCAGGTGTCGCCATTAGAACCCCGCGCCCCGCCAGGCCACCCGCAGACTGATTCCGAGAGTCGTTTTCGTCGCTCTGTCTCTCTCGCTTTCATGGAGCGTCCCGTGCGGGTGCGAGAGAGACGGTCTACAGGCCGCCAGCGCGCCAGGCCGCCTCATTAGCGAGAGCAGCGCCCTCTGCGGCCGCGCGGCCGGGGCGGCAACTAAACGCCCCGCGGAGCGCGCAGCGCGGAGGACTTGGAGGCGAGGTCTCTCTCCCACGCATTCTAGGGCGCCGAGCGCGAGAGAGACAGACTGACGGGCACGCCCGGAATCCGTCTGCCGAGGCGGCCGAGGCGCAGCGGACAAAGAAGGAGCGGGGTGGCGGTGAGAAAGAAAGGAGCGTCGTCGGGGGGATTACGGCACAGCGCGGCGCAGCGGCAGGGATTCCTGGCGGGAGTTCCTGCAGGATGCTTCCTGGTTCCACTCCGTCCCTCTCGCACCGCCACGGGACGCCTAATGAGTGCGAGAGGGGCAGACGCTGAGCGCAATCAGCCTGCAGCGGCAAGTCGCGCGAGCTGCGCGGGCCAGGACTTAAAAGAAGCGCCGGAAGTGGGGTTTTGTTCAAGCGGTAATGGGTCGACGAAATTCGGCGTGTGCTTCGCGTGCCCCGGGGCGGGGCGGGGCGGGGCGGGGCGGGGCGGGGCGCTAAGCTGCTCCGGGCCAGCTTATGTCGGCGGGCGTGGAGCAGACGGCTCAAGTGAAATTAACTGACGACAAGAAGGAACCGTGCGCCACACCGCGCCACACGACGCGCGCACCCGCTAGGCAGGCCGACGCCCTCTTATTATTTCAAGTGGCAAGACAACGATTATGATAATGATGATGATGATGATGATGAGAAGTTATCGCACCGCACCTGGCGAGCGCGCGCGGCCCGGTCCCTGCGGCGGCGGCGGCGAGCACGAAGCGGCTGCTCTGTCTCTCTCGCTCGCGGTGCAGGGCAGGAAGGGCGCGACGGAGAGTAATCGCAGCAGCGCGACGACGACCCCGCCGCCCGCTGCACTGTCTGGTCGCTGCGATACTGTTCGGGTGCTTCGGAGAGGATATTAAACTTCCACCTCGGCTGTCCGCGCCACGCGCCGCCCCGCCGACCGCCCATCAGCATAACTAACTCGGCGGCCATCGCTCTGCGGCCAGCGATTCAGAGTCGCCTATCTCTCTCGCACCCCTGAGGGAGGCCCCGTGAGTGCGAGAGAGACAGAGCGACGGCGGTGAGGAGTCAGCCTGCCGGCGGAGGCGATGGAGGCGATGCGGACCGCGGTGCCGCGGTGTTGGCGCTGATAGCCGACGAGTACCCACCCGGCCGGCCGCACTGGCCGGGCCACCCTGTTTGGCCGCGATATATGGTCGGAAGGCGGGGGAGATATTAGATACCGGTCCGGTGGCGTTGAGGGGCCCTGTCCGGCGCCACTCAATTTACAGTGCCTCCCCTCTCTCCCCTCCGCAAATCCCTGCTGAGTCCGAATACATTACGAGCCACCGCCAATGCCCCGGTGGCGGCAAGTGCGGGGGGGCGTGGTGGTCGGTGTGGTGCATGGCGGCGGCCGGCACAAGCGTCACTCGCTCCCTCACTCTCGCACTCACGCGGCAGCGCGGGGTGAGAGAGATAGAGAGAGAGAGAGAGAGAGAGAGAGAGAGAGAGAGAGAGAGAGAGAGAGAGAGAGAGAGAGAGAGAGAGAGAGAGAGAGAGCGTGGAAGCACTGTTCGGAATGAGCCACCGAGGTCACCATGGAGGCCACCGCGATGTCCATCACGGTCCGGCGGCGGGGACTAATCAAGTTAAAATTAAATTGCTCGCTAGGAAATGGGGGGAGGCAAACGCAGCGCGGCGCAGCGCGGCGCAGCGGCACAGCGCGGCCGTGTTGACTTTGTCCAATAACCCTCGACGTCGGCCCCGAGAAAGTTTGGCGACGAAACAACACCGCGGCGGCCATGGCGGCGTTGTCGCATTTATTCCGAAAACGCGGAGGGCGGGGCGCGGCGGGGCGCGGCGGGGTGCCCGCCGTCGAGGTCGGCACCGTATGCGACGCAGCCCGCGGCCAGGCCCGGCGGCCCGCTGATGCCCGAGATAGAAAGTTTAGCATCGAGATGAGCCGCCTGTTTGACCAGAAACTTTTCGTGATGCGACGTGCACGCTGCCGCGCGCTGCCGGCCCTGTTTTCTTTATTAATCTTTCTTTATTCTTTTTCGCTCGGCTTAAAAGTTGCGCGCCTCCGCCGTCGTCAAGGCCGGCCTTTGCTGATGCCACTGTGCGCGCCGGCCGGGGTTGGCCGGGGTTGGCAACCCGGCTGGCTCTGTCCCGCGGGGCCACGGCCACGGCCTGGGCCACGGCCTGGGCCACGGCCTCGGAAGGGCGGAGGGAAGAAGCAGGGAAATTAGTGCGGGGGATGACCTTACTGTGTGGGGCGGGGGAGGGTGGAATATGGCGCTTCCTATAGAAGTTCTACGAGGCCCCATCCCTTCACGGCCCAGCAGGTCGAGCACTGCAGCAGGCTGGACGCGACAGGCGTCACCCTTTATGACCTCGGCCCTGATTGGTCGAGCCGTCCCGCACCACCGCAGTGAGGTGCCGGCCGAGGCCGAGGCCGAGGCCCTGGCGGTGCTGGACCTGTTGCCCGGTCGGTGTGAGGGCGCGCGCCGGTGCACCACTTAGCACCACAACAACCCCCTCGTCGCGGTGCGCGTGAATGCCTCGGCAAGGAGGGCAGGGCCACGCGGACAGCGACGACGCCAAGGGCCTTGCCGAGGGCCTTGCCGAGGGCCTTGCCGAGGACGCCGACGAGCAGGCAAGTGGGGCGCTAGTCCCCGCTGGTCGTCGGTGGACAATGCCATGACTGATGCAGGCCGTTTGGTCACGCCGCCGCCCTGCACGAAGCCCTGCAGAGCAGCAGCGCAGCTCCGCTACACTGGCACAGCCCGCGGCGCTGGCACAGCAATGGCACAGCCCGGCAGTCCGGCACAGCGTGCACTCGATAGAGAGCGCAGATATTTCACGTCACCGTTTCTAAAGGAATCCACAGAGGAACCGGACATAGTGTATCGCCGCGCCGCGGGTCAGTCCAGGTCTTTTTTCCTGCTCCACGCGATCGCGAGAAATATATAGTTCAACCCCACACACACTCACTGCATAAAACGCAATCTATTTTTTATTATTTTTATTTTTTTGTCGGAATCTGTGGAATGGAGTGGACCAGCGCGGCCCTTCTCGGGGTGAAGCGAAACGAGAGGACGACAGGCGACAACTACGCCTGCTTGCCTCGGCTTGCCTGCTAGCCCGGGCCCCCAAACCAGATGAGCGGTCAGCCGCAAAATATGAGGCTGGCCGGCGCGGTCCCGCCCGGCCCCGCCCGGCCCCGCCCGGCCCCGCCCGGCCCCGCCCGGCCCCGCCCGGCCCCCCGCAACGCCCCGCCAATGCCCACAGCCGTCATCCGGGGCCGCCGCGCCAACCCGCCGCACCCCGGCGCACCCCGGCGCAACCCGGCGCAACCCAGCGCAGCACATAGTCCAGGCCAACGGGGCGAGAAGGCAATTTCGGCCGGGGACCATTGGTCAACAAACGGTCCGGGAGAAGAGTGGAGGGGGTGGCTGGGGAAAAGGGGGAGGGGGGACACGTGCTGCCTTCCACACACCCGACGGGTTTATAGCGAGGGTGTGTACGTCGGGCCAGAGTTTGCCCAGAATATTTTCCCTCCCCGCTTCGCCGCCCCGCCCCGTCGCCGCTCTATCCGCACGCCGCCGCCGCCAAACTCGGCCAGGCGGCGCTGGTATTCGAACCCGGGACGCGAGCCGAACACCGTATTTATGCACGGGAACCTCTCGCGCCGCTCTCGGCCGTTCGTGAGAGCGACTCGTAAAAAACGATGCAATATAATTTACTGTCCGTAAATAAACGCGAATTGGATCGCAGGTGAAATGACTCATAAAAGTTAAGTTGGACTGCTTGGAGAGGTCGGCGTGGCGCCAAGGCGTAGGCCTCGAGAGCGTCAGCGCGTCGGGTCCTGCAAGCCCCGCCTCGCCTGACAGCTAACAGACTGCGCTGGACCCTTCCGAGTCGAAGCGCAAGCAGCCAACACGCTCCAACACGCAGGACTGTCATCAACAATTGTTCGTCATTTGGCGCCCCAACAAGCAAGAAGCTGTACAGTCGTAGTTCGGGGTCACCCCGCTCCGCCCCGCCCGGCGCGGCCTGAACTTGGCAGCGGACGGCCTGAAGAACAGATCGCCAATGCGTTTGGTAATTACTCGCAAGATTGCCTCTTCCTGCTTGCAATCTGCTGGCCTGGCCGCCAGCCCCGCCCGCCCCGCCAGTCCAACTACGCGACGCCTCCGCTCCGAAGGACGCCTCCGAGAGCCACGCAAATGCACCGCCACCCCACGCCAGTTGCGTGGCTTCTTCCAGGACCCCGATGGCGGCACGGCACGGCACGGCACGGCGGCCTCGCTCGCCTGTTCCGCCAACTCAATTTCCCTGCGACGGAACGCAACGCGGCCGAACGCGGCGCCTCGGAACGCCCCTCGGAACGCCCTTCGGAACGCCCTTCGGAACGCCCCTCGGAACGCCCCTCGGAACGCCCTTCGGAACGCCCCTCGGAACGCCCCTCGGAACGCCCTTCGGAACGCCCCTCGGAACGCCCCTCGGAACGCCCTTCGGAACGCCCCTCGGAACGCCCGGGAACGCTTCGGTACTCCGCATGACGGACAATACGGTAAGTCCGTCTATCCGAAACTGAATTTCGCGCTAATCCCGGCAAATTCCTCCACTAATCCCCGGCTCCCCCTCGCCACCGCAAACCAACGGTAACGCCCGTTCTGACTGCTACGAGATCGCGCGTATCGGGCGAAACCTAAGTCGTGGAAGAAAATTCGAGTCGTTCGCGCCCCGGGAACGCCCCTCGGAACGCCCTTCGGAACGCCCCGCCAGAACAAGGGACAATCGACAGGGAAGTCCTCATCCGAAACTTGAGGCGGCGCTGCTCCCGGCCATCACCATTCCTCCCCCACCTTCCCCCCCTCCCCCTCGCCACCGTCAAACCAACGCGTTAACGCCCGTGTGCTGCTGCTACAGCTCGCAGCGTGATGGGCGAAACTTAAGTGTGGAATGAAAATGAGAGTGTTCGCGCCCCGCGGGCGGCCGGCCTGGCGGTCGGCGGTCGGGGCGAGGAGAGACGCTGCGCTAATCAATGGTCGCGATGCCCGCGGCTCGACTCGGCTCGGCGGCGCACCGACTCGGAAACTATGTTTGAAAACAGTCTCACCCCTGCGAACCGCGCACCGCCGGGACACCGTGCAGGCCTGCAGGCCAGCCGCGCGTACCTACAACAAAACCAAACACACGCCTTGATGATGCCATCACGACCACTGGGGGTGCGGGGGGGAGGGGGGAGAATTAATTCAGCGAGTCGGACTCTCCAGCGGAGGTGTGAAATGTCGTCCCTACACGACCCTTTGTGGAAGGGAAGTGGCGTCCGGAAGGCCTCCGAGCACCCCACCCCACCCCGCCCCGCCCCGCCACCGCGCTAAGGAGCAAGGCCACACGCCCTCGGCCATTGCTTAGCCCTTTCTTCTCACTTTGGGTCCCAAGAACTTGGCCCGAGGCCGGAGCGCCGCGGAGCGCGAAGCGAAGACCGTCCCCCTCCCCGAATAGTAGTTAGTTGTGTCCCTCGGAACCACCAGTCCGCTAGGCTCCTTCCGGCCTCCCCTTGACGCCGTGGTGGAGGCCGTGGTGGAGGCCGTGGTGGAGGCCGTGGTGGAGGCCGTGGTGGAAGCCGGGGTGGAGGCCGTGGTCGACGCCGTGGTCGAGGGCGTGGCCATGGAAAAGGCCATGGTGGAGGCCGTGATCGTGGCCGAGGCCCGCTGGGATTTGCCGTGTTTATTATGACAGCCGTGTACCAGACGCGATCCTGCGGCCCAGGGGGCGATGGCGGAGGCCGTGCCCGGCCGAGCCCATGTTCGCCGCCGCCGCGGCGCGCCTGCCGAGGCCCTGCCGAGGGGGAGCCGTGAAGCGGTAGGCATGGGGAAAGAGAGAGCGAGAGAGAGGCAAACAAGTTGGCCGAGGAAGGGGAGCGGAGATTAATAGGAGTGAGCTGCGAACAACGGCCAGCGCCGCCGCCTGAGATACGGACGGCCGAGGCTGGGCTGACGGGCTGAGGGATCGGACGGGGGCGGCGGGGGCGGCGGGCGGCGGGGTTCAAGTGCCACCCACGCGGGGCGGAGTGCCGCGGACGCGAGGGAGATGAGCTGGGGGCGGGGACCGGGGGGACCGGGGGGACCGGGGGAACCAGGGCGGGGAGGCCGGCGGGGAGGCCGGCGGGGAGGCCGGCGGGGGCTCGCAGCGGTGACGTGCGGATGACGGGGTAGGGTTGTGTCCGGTTGTCCCGCGGCGAGCGCACGGCCTCGGCCACTCCGTTCTTTGAGGTCCGGCCGTCGTTTTTGTGCACGCCGCCGAGGTCAAAGACGGCCACGCAGAGCACAGCAGAGCGCAGCGCCACGGGGCTGCCCGCTCCGCTGCCCGCTCCGCTGCCGGCCAGCCACGACATCAAAGCTTATCTGGTAAGCCCTGGGGGGCGCCGGGCCGCTGGGGCCTGCGGCCTGCGGGGCGCGTGGACCTCGACGACGCCGGCCTCCGGACGCGCCGCGCGCCAGCACGCGGCCCTCGCTGCCGACCTTCGCATCCGAGAAGTTCCCCGATGACGGCCAGGCCGCCTGGACAGCGTGGAATTACTTTGCGTTGCCCGGAGAACTCGCGCGGCCGCCCCGGCAGGCCCGGCAGGCCCGGCAGGCCGAGCCAATTTTAACTTGCACCACGCACCACGCTTGGCCATAATTCTTTCGCCGTCCGCACGCGTCGAAGCGAAGGGCTGAAGGCGCCGGCGGCCCTGGAGACGAAGGGCGCCGCCAAGACGAAGGCCTGCTCCTCGACGCCCACGCCACGCCCACGCCACGCCCACGCCACGCCACGCTGCACCATTACGGCGGCCGTTAGCGGTGCCGCGCCATCAGCTCGACGAGCACCTGCAGGCCGCGCCGCCGCGCTAAATGGCGCGCCCCGAAACGGCCTGCGACACGACGAGCTTCGCCAGAAGCCAGAAGCACAGGCCTGCGGACGAGCATCACTGTCTCTGTCGCACCGTCGCACTCGTGGGGCAGCGCACTGCGTGCAAGAGAGACGGGGCGTCGGCCTGCAGGCGGCGCGCGGCGCTGCTCTGTGGAGCTCCAGGCGGCACGGCGTGGCACGGCGTGGAGAGCGCCCGGCAGGTAGGCCGCAGCAGCGCACAGCTGCACGGCCCGCCGGCGGTGGCCTACCTGCGAGGCGCTCCAGCCGCGCCGCGCCGCGCCGCCTGCCCCTGATGGGACGAACGCTCCTCCCGGCTGGCTGATTCCACACAGTGTTGCTCTCTCTCTCCCTTTCCCTGCGCCTGTGGCGTCCCAGGAGAGACAGAGCGAGACGGAGCGGCCAAGCCCTTCCCGGAATCAGCCGGCACAGTAAGCTGAAAGAGCAGAATCCGTAACGAACGATGTCCCACAATAAACACCAGGAAACGGATCTGACGTTGGCAGTCGGCACAAGAGTCCTCAGGGACGGCTCAGGGGCTACTGACAACGTCTCTCTGGGCGCCGAGGGATACACAATTCGAAAACTTCGAGTCAGATTCGATTCGGTTCAATTCGATAAGACCAGCAAGCCCGAGATTCGCACATCTCATCTCTAGATTCCTGTATTCCAATTTGCTGTGTGCAGGGATAAGCATTCCTCATTTCTCAGCCGGGGCGGCTGGGCCGTCCTCTGGACTGTCGCTCTGACCGGACGGCCTTCATCCATTATCAACTCCGCAGTCTTGTCACACTTGTCCCGGCTGGCTGGCGCCCGGCGCCCTCGCCGTGATGAAGCCTCCCCGAAGTGGAAGGTGGCTGCGGCCCGGCGACCTTTTTCCACCCTGGGGACGCCAAAGGCAGGCCAAGCCAGGCCAAAGGCAGCCAAACGATGGTGCCGGACTCCTCGACGGACGACGCGTCAGCTGGACCACTTCGCACGGCGACGACGAGCTAAGTAGCCCGAATAAGGGCAGCCGAGCGTGAGTGAGTGAGTGAGTGTGTGTACGTGTGTGTGTGTGGGTGTGTGGGTGTTTGTGGGAGTATTTTGTGAGTGGGGCAGGGTGTGCTGGCTCGAGAAATGGAAACCTCACCGAGGATTCCTGCGCCTGGGAGCAGTGATAACACACACACACAAACACACGCGAGCACACACACACGCCCACACGCACACGAACACACAGCGAGACGAGCCTCTCGAACCTCGACCCGAACTGACCTCCGGCCGACCCCGACCCCGGGCGCGGGCGGGTGGAGACGGCGCTCACGTTTCACCGCGTCAGCATCGAGCACGGCGAGCACGGCGAGCACCGAGAGGACCCAAGGAGATGACACAGGGGTTATGGCACCCGCCCGCAGCAGCGCCGAGGCGCAGCGAGTGCTGTACAGGACCGGGCACTCCTTGACCTGGCCGAGGGCGGGACCGGCGGATTCCTGTCGAATCGCGCATCGCACCGTCGGCAACGGCGCGCCCAAATCCCTCTCCTCGTTCTGCTTTGGTGTCCGCCGCGTGACCGGGGAGACAAGCGGCCGGCCCGGGTTCGAGTCCAGTCACCGCCCCCGGCCGCCATGCGTGGATAAAAATGCGCGCGGTCGGCAGAGCGATTCCGCTCCTCGCTCCGTCTCTCTCGCACTCATGGAGTGTGCCGTTGGGGTGCGAGAGAGACGGAGCAAGGCGGGCTGGACTCACTGGATGCAGCGCCCGCGCCCAACCAGGCCGTCCGCAGGTACGTCCGCGCGCTGCGCTGTGTTGTCGTTGCCCGCGGAACGTCGGTCGTTAAATCTGGCTTGGGCCTGGCGGCCTAGCGTGCCGCCCAGCGCGCCCAGCGCGCCCAGCGCGGGGATACAGAAAGAGCCCCGCTCGGGGCCCACCCCGCGGAGCACGACTCAATGGGGCCATTCAGCAACATTTCACGGCAAGGGGCGTGGCGGCGCGGCGGCGCATCACCACTGCCCCTCGGCTCGGCCCCTCGGCTCGGCCCTTCCTGCGCACTTTTTCAGGCCGGGGGCGTCGTTCCCTTCCTCTTCCGCGTTCATTCATTTATTTAGCGGATTTATTCAGTTTGTTCGTCCATCTATCCATCCATCGGTGAACCATCAAGGAGACAGAAATGGGCTGGGATGGCCGAGCCAGAACTCCAAATAGCATTCCAGTAAGAAACTTTGCTAGTCGAGATCGTATGAAGAGAGTGGACATAACCGGCTAAATTAGGACTAAATAACAAATAATTGATTGCGTCAACTTAAATCGGGTTTTAGTTTCTTATCTGGGCAGACCACCTGCCCCTGACAGACAAGCCTATGTTACCATTGTCCATGGGTCATAGTGTGACGATGCGGCCAGCCTCGCGAGTCCATTGACGCCATCCTCGGCCACCCGATCCACCCCCTGGGCCCCGCGCTGCCCTGCGTCGACACACGGGCCACTCATACCAGCGTGTAAGGTGAGCCCCGGCGGTCCACCGCCGCCAACACGGCAACATCATCCCATCCAGCACCAACGCGCCGGCCGGGTCGGGCCTCGGACCGGCCACGCACGATGCTGCCCGCTGCCCTTGGCGTCTTCGCCGCGCGAAAAAAGAAAATAATGTAGCTTTGGTGGTGAGGGTGAGAGGCAAAGGAGAAGCTCCCTGGTGGAAAATGAAAAACAGGGGGCGGAGAGGGAGAGGGAGAGGGAGAGGGAGAGGGAGAGGGAGAAGGAGAGGGAGAGGGAGAGGGAGAGGGAGAGGGAGAGGGAGAGGAGAGAGAGGGAGAGGGAGAGGGAGAGGGAGAGGGAGAGGGAGAGGGCCAGGGCGAGGGAGAGGGAGAGGGAGAGGGAGAGGGAGAGGGAGAGGGAGAGGGAGAGGGAGAGGGAGAGAGAGACAGAGACAGAGAGAAAGGGGCCCACAGCCATCTAATTCACAATAAACGCTTCGCGGTGCAAACTATCACCCCGCCGTTATGAACTCGGCCTGGAGGCAATAAGGAATGCTAATAACATTGCCGTTTAAAGTGTTAACGAACACAGTGGAAGGGGGAGGAAAAATGGTTCTCTGTGGGGGCTAGAGTGAGTCGGAGGGCCGCCATGGCAACAACGCCATCTTGCGGGAAGTGTACGCGTGAGGCGGCGCTCGGTTTCGTCTCGAGTCAGTTTTCTTCTTGCCAAAGTGCGGACGATTGGCCGAGACAGCACGGCGCGGCGCGGCGTCGGGGAGACGGTGAAGGAAGTGAAGTGGGCGGTGTAGGTGTGGGGAATTGGCTCCGCATCGCGGCAGCGCGCTGCACACAATACCATTCCCGGGGGCTTCTCGCCGCCCGTGGGCGATGCATCTGGGCCAAATCATGCGCACACACCGCACCTCTCTACCCTCTCTCTCATGTTCATGGAGTGTCTCGTGTGGGCATGAGAGAGACAGAGCGGACGAAACGCTGCGCAGCGCCCCACCGTGCGGAGTTTATGATTCTGTGTTACACGCCACACGCATCGAGCCCCCCGCGGGGCCCGCCACTGCCCGGACGTCCGTCCGTCCGTCTGTCTGTCTGTCTGTATGTCTGTCTGTCTGTCTGTCCGCCCGTCTGTCCGTCCGTCCGGCGCGTCCAGGCCGGGCTAATGTCCTCTGAAAACGACACCCCCACCCACCCCCGCCGCGGGGAGGCCAAAACTCTTTTGTGCGCGCGAATTCTCGCGCACCCGGACTGCAAATCATTTTTGCCTCCCGCCCGGCGCATTAGAGCGGCCCGGCCTTCGGGCTGATTCCGAACAGCGCTCCGTCACTGTCTCTCTCTCCGTCGCACTCGTGGGGTTTCCGTAATGCGGTGCGAGAGAGACAGGGCACTAGTCGGAGACGGCCAGCTGCCTTCGCTGCCTTGGCGGTGCAGCGCAATGCGACCCATATTGTTCCCTGGGTAATATATGTACGACACGACGGCCATGCCGCCGGCAGTCACTCAGCACTCGGTCGGGGCTCGAACCATCGAACCCTCGGCGACGCCACTCCACGCACGCGGCCTTTGTTGTCCCGCGTCCCTCACTGGCGCCCTGTCTTACTCTGAAAACCGCTAACAACCCCCCTTCCCCCTGCGGCTGAATAACTTCGCAACTACTAGCTGCAGTGCCAGCAGCGAGGCGTAAGCCGTATCGTCTATTTCTGAAGCCCCCCACCTCCTCACACACTTGGTCGCTCTCTCTCTCTCTCTTTCTCTCTCTCTCTCTCTCTCTCTCTCTCTCTCTCTCTCTCTCTCTCTCTCTCTCTGGCCCCGGAATGGCTACGTGAATGCACACGTGGTGCGTCTCGGCCGGCTCGGCCTTGTGGCCGCCAAGCAGTGGAATGGCAGCAACGCAGAGCGACGCGGAGGCAGCGCCCCTTTTCGGCATTATGAGATCACCGCGCGGAGAGGAGGGCGCTTGGAGCAGAGCAAGCCCCCGTCGATGCCTCCATCACTGTCACGGGGCGCATCGCCTCCTGCCGCGCACCTGTCGCCCCGGCCGCCTCTGTCGCCTCTGTCGGAGTCGGACTGAAATATGAGGATGAATAAGGGGGACGGCTCTTATTCGCCCTCCGCCGTGTTTACAGTGCGGCGCCGCTGTCTCTCTCGGGCTCGCGCGGCGGCGGCGGTGGGTGCGAGAGAGACAGACAGAGCACGCGGCGCCGCGTCGTTCTGATTCCCGAAAAACGACAAGATTTATTCGCCAGGTGAGGCCGGCGCGCAGACTCGGGGCGCGACCGCGGCCATTCAAGACGAATGCCGAAACGCGACTCTATAAATTCCCCGGTCGCGAGAATGAGACTGCGACCCGCGAGGCGGCGCTAAATCCCTCCCCGGGGCGCGGCGGGGCGCGGCGGGCACACGCCGCGGGGGCACACGCGGCGGCGATGAAAGCGACGGCGACGCCTGCGGCGGATGTCTCGCCTCATACCCCAAGAAAGTTTCCTTGCGCAAGTTGTTGGTTCCTCACTCTAAATGTCTTCAGTACAGTGATATTTGAGCTATATAAACTCGCAGCGAGCACGAAGCGAAATTTATCCAAATTTTGGGGCATCAAAGTCCAACGACAACAAGCAGAAAGAGAGCGTTCCCGAGGCGAGGCAAGAAAGAGTTGGGCCGTATCCTGACGCTGATTACAAATCGGTTGCATTTCAAACGATTCCCTTCGTAGGCTGCGACGTCGCCGTTTCCTTAAAAGCGACGAAGAACGTTGGCATTTATCAGTACAGCGAACAGGTGCAAGGCCTATAGGGGCAACATTCCCTCGTTCCCTGGTCTGGTTCCCGGCCCCGCGGAGTCCGCCTGGCCCGGCCACGTTGCTGCGTGCTGCGCTGCCGCGCGGCTACGCGGCGGCAGACAAAACATGTTTACCGTCTCCATATCTTGGCGGGGCAGGGCACGGCGGCCCGGAACACGGGGCGGGCGACGGGCCCAGTGGGGACGCGCGGAGGCCGCTGGGGACCGCGGCGCGGTGGCGCAAAAGCACCTGCAGCAGAGTCGTTTTCGTCGCTCTGTCGTTCTCACGGGGCGCCGCGTAGGTGCGAGAGAGACAGAAAGTGTCCCTCGGAATCAGCCCGCATGCTTCCGCTCCGCCTCCGTAGCCCTCGCACGCCCACTGTTGGCGACGAGGATGCGCCCCATGCCATCGGAGAGGTCTCGAGTGGAGGAATATTTTCATTTTCCGAGGCAGGTATTGGCAGCGGGACGCGAAGCAGGACGAAGCACGGCCAAGCAGCAGGCGCGACCCGGAACCAGCGGAACCAGGTGGCACTCGGAGGAGAGGGGGACACGTCCACCTCAAAAACGACGTGCCCTGCATACATTCACGTGTTGTGGCGCCGCCGCGCGAGACCAGCCAGTCGAGATCGAATCACGCCTGCGAGAGAGAGAGACAGAGACAGAGAGAGAGAGAGAGAGAGAGAGAGAGAGAGAGAGAGAGAGAGAGAGAGAGAGAGAGAGAGGTATGTGTTAGCGTGGGTGAGTGTAGGAGTGTGTGAGTGAGTTGAGTGAAGGTATTGTGCGGATGAGAGCACGTGTGAATGTTACACGTGTGTGTATGAGTGCGAGAGAGAGAGGGGGGAGGGGGAGAAGGGCGAGGAAACTAAGTTTCATAAATTAGGACCGCGGGGATGAACTCGCTTCGATTCGCCATGTGCGCGCCAGAGTGAATGGGAGATAGATGAGCTGAAAAGAGAACAAAGGCAGAGTGAGAGAGAGAGAGAGAGAGAGAGAGAGAGAGAGAGAGAGAGAGAGAGAGAGAGAGAGAGAAGAGAGAGAGAGAGAGAGAGGATGGGGCGGTCACACGCGGATGGCAGGAGTGAAAGGGGCTTTAGAAAAGGGGGCTGCATGCCAACTGGGAAGCGGCGCTGTTTAGCATTCTGATCGCGGTCAAAGGGGAATGCTTTCAGGGAGGACTGGTACTGCCTACGACTGTATTCTCGCCTAGTAATTATATTTTTATTTTTGTTTAACTCTGAAATATGTTGCCATAAAACTCCGGCGCGCGGACGGCGCGTTGGACGCGCGCAGAGGGGGCTTTGTTTTGATTCGATCTTCTCTCGGTTCGTGCTTCTGCCAGCTTCTGCCGCCTGCCTGCGGGACGAGGCGCAGTCATTATTTTTCTAAGGCGGAGCGGCGGCAGCGGCGCGAGCGGAGCGGCGGAGGCGGCCGTCATGACATAGTTGCATCTGCTTGCTCAGTCAGCGATCGAGACAGCAGTCGAGAGGTCGGCGGCATCAAAACACTGGCCTGGTTGTCGGTCGCCGCGGCGCATGCTCCCGAGGGGGATTCGCTCATAGCTTCATCATCTTCAACCCCGCGACTCGGTGGACTTGGTATTCCCGGCAGCGCTTGGAGGCCCTTGGAGGAACAAGGGCAAAGGTGCGCGACGGTGGGGGCGGCCAGGACGACGATCGCCGAGCCACCCACCTGCACGTCGATGCTAATGACTTCGGAGGGCGCGAGGCGCGCGGCGTGCTGGAGGACGCCGCCACGCCCGCGTGTATTGGCGGCCGCACCTTACAGTGCCCCACGCCGCCCACGGCCCGCATTCGCTCCAAAGGCACTCAGCGAAAGGGAGGCGCACACCCTCAGACCCGAATCGACTATGTTTGTCCATATTTCTAGAGAGAATCGAGAAACGAACACGCTCCGCCTCTCTCGCACCCCTTCGGGACGCCCCGCGAGCGCGAGAGGGACAGAGCGTTCGGAAGCGGCCCACGGGATGAGTTGATCAGCCGAACAAAACGGCGCCATCTGCTTCCTCATCTGCCATTCACTTTGCGTCCGCGTGTCTTTTCTTCGCTCGTCGTTTTCCTGCCCTTTTCGGCGCCCCGGCACGGTTTAGTGATTCCAGGAGTGTCGACGGATAGGGTGGCGCGGTGGCACCGCCGAGGCCGCGGCGTCGCGCGGCGTGGTGCAGCCCTTCCCACGCGATGCCGTTATCAAGCAGCGTCACACCTCCGAGTCTTGATCGGGCTGCCGGGGCAGCGGGGCGCGGGAAGCCGGCTGGGGCTGGCGAGCTGGCGGCCACGAGGGTTGCGTAATGGTAATCGGTTTGATCCAAGCCGCCCACCGCCGTCCGCCCCCTGGCAAAGCGCACCTTGATATCTTCCCCGTTCAGCAGACTTATTCCGGAGAGTCGATTTCGTCGCTCTGTCGCTCTCGCACCTGTGCAGGACACCCCAAGTGAGAGAGAGACAGGGCGAAAAGTTTGAGTGGAAGACCCGGACGGCCGGTACTCAGGCGCAAGTGCGATACATGAAAGCGTCCAGCCCAGGCAAAAAGAAAACCAGAAAAAGGGCCCTCTAACATGTTTTTAAACTAGCAGCTTGAAAAAGAAACATTAGACTCATAAGTGTGTCGTTTTACACCGCAGTGAAATCGAATGCAAAGATTATTAATTTGCGTTTCACACTGCATAAACTGAACATGTACACTCAAAACATGTCTTACGAAGGAAATTGACTATTCCTCTAAACTTTCTTCAGACTTTTGAGCAAACATATAATGGACTCAATTTTTTTATCGGAATATCTTTATCTATACACATCTTGATAATAAAGACCTCAAAAATATTCGTAATTAGATTTAAAAATTTAGTTTGTATAATGTTTGCTATACCCCATCAAAATTTATTTTTGGCCGGAGGAACTTTCAAAACGATTTCCAACAGTGTCGTAGAAACGTATGTGAATGCGTACGTAGTACAGCATATGAATGTGGATGTGAATGTGAGCTCGGACGGCGCGCGGCCCGTCTCAGACTCCACGCATTGCGCGCGCTGTGCGCGTTGCGCGAGACACCCTCGCTCCATGACCGAGGCTTAACCCTCGGCGGGACGTACATAACAGGGTGTGGAGCTGAGCACACACACCATTATGCATGGAGTGTCCACAAAATCTGCATAATTACCTGCGCGCGTGTTTATTGCCGCAGAAGGAATAGGGCGAGCGCGGATCGCGGCGGCTCGGGGCCCGGGGGCGTCTCCGGGGGCGTCTGGGCCCCAGCTGGGCCCGCGGGGACGCCAGGTAAACAAGAAATAGACTCCTCTGGCGGATTGTCTCTGTCGTTGCGCAATGTCTCGGCCCTGAAACCCCCGCGCAAGATTGGCCAGGCCAGGCCGGGCCAGGCCGGGCCAGGCCGGGCCCCACTTAGGGTAAAAATAGGAGAAATAGGCAAGTCGCGATGAATGCGGAAGCTGAGTGAATAGCGACAAAATATGGAACGAGCGCTCCCACCCACCCCCGCGGGCGGCCCGGAGGGGATGGGATATGCATGGTCCAGCCCGGGGCGGGGTGGGGCAGAGCGGGGCGGGCACCCCGCAGGTACGCGTGCACACTCGCCCCACCCCACCGCGTTCAGACTGGGCTCCGCTCTGGAACGTCAAGTCAAACAGGACGGGTAAAAACGTGCGCGACGAAAGAGAGCGAACTGGCACAGCGCTCCCTCTGTAACGGCGCAAAACACGCCCCGGGCGGCGTCGAGAGCCTCGCGAGCTTCGCGCGCCGCGTGGCGTGATTTCTATGAAAACGGCGGGGCAGCCGGCCCGCTAAATTTGTCAGGCAGTCACGACTGGAGGGAATTCGCGCGGCGGCGGCAGTAGAGTAAGAGGCATTTTGGTCGCTCTGTCCTTCTCGCACTGGCGGGTGCCCTGTGTGGGTGCGAGAGGGACAGCGCACGGCGGAACGCGGCGGGTCGCGGGGAAACGAAGAGAAGAGCGAGGGTGGCTTTCCGTCGAAAAACAATATTTGGCCAGCCCGGCTCGGCCCGGCCGCCCTGGTGCGGCAACATAGCGTTGCTGCGTTGCTGCGTTGCGCTGCCCGCCTTGCTGGAACGAAATTAACGCGCCGACTGCCGACCTCGCCGGCCGATTGTTCTCCAGCGTATTGCCGCTGGAGCGGCCGGAAGCGGCAGCGGCCCGGAAGCGCCGTGCAACCCAGCCGCCACGGAGGCGGCCGCGCTCAAAGTGGCCGACTTGGCCGCCGCGAGGCTCGGCGAGGCCTCGGCTTGGGGTTAGACCTCGTTTTCCCATTCCCTGTGTGAACTCAGACACGGCCGGTGGTGCGGACTTGGAAGGCGCACGGCCTACACGCAGCACACCTCGTCGCGGGTTAATAATTGAGCGGGTTTAAAGCGAAAGCAAAAGCCAAAGCCCGCTGTGAAGGTGCAGGCCTCGGGACCGCCGTTGCCGCCGCCACCGGAGACGGGCTCCGGGGACTCCGGGCGGGCGGCGGTCACGTTGTCGACACAAAACCAAGCCCCAGCGAGATACTGTGTATAAGCTCGAACCGCTTTACCTCCCGACCCGGAGCCCCCGGACCCCGCGCCGCCCCGCACGATACGCCCCTTCCGTGTTTCCGGCAAAGACCGGCCGAGAAAGAAGCAACTCGTTTTCTGGTTTGAAAACAGAGGGAAGCGCGCGCGGAAAATCAGAGAGGGTGGAAGGCAACGGAGGACCTTGCTTGACCTGAGGCAGATGAAGTTAAAAACTTGAGGCCAAACCAGAAATGGGTGGCGACCGCGCACTTCGCAGTCATCCACACAAAGAGGGGCTAAGTGTGGCTGATAAAGGCGGGGCTCCCAGGTCAGCCCTGCCAGGGGTAGCCCGGGGGCGGCCGGGGGCGGCCGAGGGCCCCACGGGGTGCGGGGGCGGCAGAGCGGAGGCCCGGGATAGGTTTTCGATACGGGCCAGCGCTGTTCCCCGATACAACATGCTCGTCCTCGGCGACTTGACGCCCCCACGGATTATGGAATGATGAAAAAGCACGTGGCGGGGGCGACAGCAATCGCCACAACAATACACCTTGTTAGCCTGGACATCCCTCCCTCCCCCCCCCCCCCCTTTCCTCCCTCCCTCCCTCCTCTCTCCCCTCTCTCTCTCTCTCTCTCTCTCTCTCTCTCTCTCTCTCCTCTCTCTCTCTCTCTCTCTCTCCAGCCTCTGCCCACGCAGCCACGGTATTGCAGAGTCTCCTCTTCTCTTGCCGTTCCCCATCGTAAAAGGGCCCCGTCCGCTCAATGTGCACTATTCTGTCCAGGAGGCTCGTAAACTCCGTGCATCCTCCTCGCTCTCCCCGGACCGCTCCCTGGACCCCTCTCTTTCTCTCTCTCCCTCCCTCTCTTTCACCATCGAAAATAATCTCGAACGGCAGTGGACGAACACCGCGCCCCGTTAAGCCGGAACAACGCGGCGCTCCTTCCCTTTCCTTGATTTGTTATTATTGTTGTTGTTATTGTTATCATTGATCCGCTTTGGGCCCGTTGGAGCCTCGGTCCGGGCCTCCGCCGTGGCTCGGCCCGCGGTATGCTAAACAGCCGTGTCAGGTAGGCCGGCGGGGCCACGGCGAGGCAGTGCTTGGAGGCGTGCGGCACACACGCACAGGGCGCGCGAGGCGGCCGCCACAGCTCGGCCTTGTCTTACGAGTCACAAAGGCGGAGGCGCAGGGCGGCGCAGGGCGGCGCACGGCGGCGCAAGGCGGGCTGGAGGTATTCTTAGCCGCGCCGAAGGCGTCTCCACGCGTCTCCACGGCGAGGTTGCCGACGTGGCCGACGCCCGCCCCGCGCCTTCCCGTTGTCGAGCCGATATATATTTTCGCCCTGTTTCGGTCTCGGCCTCGCGCGCGATCGGCGCCGAGATGAGGGATTCCGCCTGCTCATCACGCTTGACTTGGCGGGGTGGGGCGGGGCGGGGCGGAGCAGGGCGGGGCGTGGTGGGGCGGGGCTTCACGCGATCGGGGTGACACGGCAGCTGCTTTATTTGGCCGTGATTGGCAGTGCTCCCACGCGGTCTCCCGGCAGGCAGATTCTGGGCCGGAGGTCTGTGTCGCACCACTGCGGGACGCCCCGTGTGTGCGAGAGAGAGAGAGCGAGAGAGACTCTTGGAATCAGCCTGGAGCAGGCTCGGTGCGGCCTGCCCCTCCCCCAACCCTCCCTGTCGGGGTGCGGCCTGATAACAACGGGTGGCCGCCTTGGCCCCGGCCGCCCCGGCCAGCCCCTGCGCAGCCGTTCCAGGTGCACTGGTGCTGCACTGCTGGTGCACTGGTGCCGCTGATAAGAACGGCGTAGGGGAGGTACCCGTCGCCGCAGCCGTGCAGCCGGCCCCCGAGCAGCATTGCTCCCTGCGGCTGGAGTCTGCTGCACCCGCGGGGACCATCGGCAACGCAAGTCCACAACAACGAGGCCACCAACTTGGAGCCAACTGCAGTTGTAGCGCCACGGCGTGCGCGCCCTCCGTCTTCGGCGAGGCGGTGGCGCGGCGCGGGGCGCGGGCCGGGGGAGCAGCGTGGAATTGAAAAGACAGGTCAGTTCTTTTTGTGCGAGTTTCGTTGAAGCAGCCCTTTTATTTTGGGCGGGCATGTTAATGTGTGTTAGCATGACGGCCGGAGGGCCGGAGGGCCGGAGGGGAGCAAAGGGACTGCAAGGGAGCCGGGCCAGTCCGCTGTGCGCCGCTGCGCCGCCGTCACCCAGCAAACAAAGGCAAAGGTGATAATAAAGATAACAACACTCGAGCTTAATTTAATTCCGGCGTATACAGTATTTCGCATGGCCGCGCTGCACGCCAGGCTGGCTTGCCCGCCCGGCCTGCCCGCCCGGCCTCCAGGGGCGGGTCCGGCAGCCCCGCAGCCCCGGCCGGCCGCTGAAACAACTCGCCACGGTCAGAATGAAGCCGGCAACTCGCGACGCACGGCCGGCAGGTACGGCTGCAGGCTTATTCCGAGCGAGAGAAAGAGAAGTCCCGTCGGTACGTCTTTCTCTCTCGCACCCAAGCCCGGCACCAACGAGTGCGAGAGAGAGAGAGAACCCCCGCTAGGAATCAGCCTGCCGGCGGACTCGGCTAATTCGCCAGCCAGTGGCAATTTGCATTAGGGAGGTAAAAAAAAATTAAAAAAAGGTGTTCATTTTTGCGGGGCGGCGGAAAGAAAAAATGAGACCGGGGCGTCGAAGTGCGCGGGATAGGAAATGGAGCGGTGGGCCATTCGAGTGCAGAAGGCAGAAAACTCTTGGACTGTTTTTTTTCTTCTTCGTCCTATATCCTCTTTTTTCCCTTTTCGGGGCTGACGTTCACGTTCACGCCGCCGTATGCGCCCCCACGGCCACGGCCCCGCCGCCTTACGGCCTCGGAGGCCTCGGAGGCCTCGGAGACAAAGGGCCCGTCCAGGGAGTCCAGGGGGCGCAAGTAAAAGGCAGGCTGGCTGCCGCTGCCGCGGTGTGTGGTGCCGTGCCGTGTGATCGTACGCCTGCCATTGGTTTGCCGTTTCAATAATTTATCTGTCCCGAGACGGCGCGGCGGGGGCGGCGGGGGGCGGATGTGGGGCCGAGGCCGGGGGCGGGGGCGGCACCGCGTGGCGGCAGCTGTAAAGAGCGTACGGTGCAATGCACTGGCAAACCCAAAACGCCAAGCCGAGATTTTTCTTTCTTTCTTTATTTTTTTAAATTGATTTGTATTGTTTTTTTGTGTGTGTTTTTGTTATTGTGATGTGTGTAACTTTATTTTTGCTGTTCGCCAGCGAGAATCGCTCCACGGGAATCTGCGTGTCTAAATTAGCAATCAAGCGGGGCACCGCGGCGAGGCACGGCGCCCAAAATGTGAGGCGGCAGGGCAGGCAGGGCCGTCACGCGCTGGAGCGAAACAAGAGGAGGTCGAGGTCCACGCCAAGGACAATGATGAATCGCCATTTCTCTCGGCATTTCCATTTTTTTAAATTTTTTTTTTTTCCGTCCGCGCGTCGGAAAGCGCGAGGCGCCTCCTCCTCGCCATTTTTTTTTTTTTCAATTTAAACTGGGCGTTCGAAACCGGCAAGATCCCCTCATTATTTCTCGGTTTGAGGGAAGGGTGGGCTGGCGAGGCGTGGGCGGCCGAAGGCCGACGACTCGAGTCGTGTAAATAGACCGCTTGTGCCTCTTGACGGTTTTTGCCCAGTTTTTTCGCTCCGCCCTAGGCTGGCTAACAAAGGGGGGTGGCTCTGCGAAGCCCGCGGCCCGGCCGGGGGGCTGCGTGTTACACGGCGCGTTTTGCAGGTAGGGCCTCTGCATTAATTCCAGTGGGGGCCAATCAGATGCGAGGGATTAATGCGTGGATTAATTGGCCCTCGGACACGGCGGGGCGATCCGCCCTGTTGTGTACCGGCCTTCCTGCAGACTGATTCCGAGAGTCGTTTTCGTCGCTCCGTCTCTGTCGCACCTCTACAGCGCGCCTCGAGAGAGACGAGTCCCGGAATCAGTCTACGGCTGCCTCCCCAACATGGCCATCGACAGCCTGGCAGCGGTCCACCTGGAGTGAGGCTGCGAGGGACTCCCGGAAAGGGGGTTATTGGGGAAAGGATGAAGCAGGGCAGATTGTGGGCCTCAAGCCCGTGCCGGGCCTCGAAAAAAAAATAGAAAAAACTTTGTTGTGGTATAATCAACTCAGTTCGATAGGCTTTGGGTAGTAGGTATCACATTGCGGCTACAGAGTCGATCGCCACGGCTACGTGTCTTGCTCCGTACGTAATGGGGAAGGCTGGCGGGAGTCTCGGGGCGCCCTGCAACCTAACCCTCTCCAGGAGACGGGGCCCGGCTCGGCAGTCCTTGGCGCGCACCGGCTTCGCCCCGCACCTCCACTGGGAGAGCACACTTAGCTCACCGTCAACCCCAGGGCTCTCCCCCGCCCCTCCTCCACCGCGGCACTCAAACACTCCAACTTCCCACGATGATCCGGGGTATAATTGCAGCGCAGAACTGCAGTAGGCGGATGCCCCGCTTTCTGTCTCTCTCGCACACCAACAGTGGGCGAGCGCGAGAGAAAGCACGGTGGGACGTGGCTCGTCCCGCAGTACGGTCCGTTCGAAACAATCCGGGCAGCGTCCCTGCGCGTGCGGCGGCGTGCGGCCTAGCCGAGGGCCTGGCCGTGCGGGGACGTGGTCTGCCCGCCGTGCGCGATTTGGGTCGAGAACCACTCCCCTGCCAAGCACGGCCAAGCAGCGCAGCCGACTTTCGGGAAGCGCTGCCGGCATTTTCAAGGGCCCCTCGAACTCCGAGCCGCGCCGCCCGTCTGGTCACTCCACCCTCATCGGTAATCCGCACACACACTCCACTTTCCTCGATCACTTTTGCCGCGGCCCTGTTTTGAATAAAGTTTGCAAACCTGCGCGGATAGCGATTTCGTGGTCCGGAGCGCGCCTCTATTCTCCTCTCTTCCTCTCTTTCTCCGACGAAGGACCGGGAGTGGTTTTTCTAGGCGAGTGAACTGTTTGCCGATCGCTCCAACATTGCATTCCGAGCGATCCAACTGCTGCAGACTTCCCTCCGTCAATCCATCGGCAGTGTCATATTGGCAATCATTTGTGATTGTACACTGTCATGGTAACGCAGTCCACAGCGTCACGGTCACACTGTCACGCGCTCCGCCGTGCCTGGGGATCAGCCGTCTAGCCTCGCCCCAGGCGGCGCGCCCCCTGAGTCCCAACCCTAGGCAGCCCCAGGCCGGGCTTGAGGCTTGAGGTGTGCATAACCAAGCCATTACGGGACGCGGGCTTCTCGGACCTCCCCGCCTCCAAGGAGAAAGGTGCGAGGGAAGAGGAAAGGATTGCCGTCCTGGGTGCGGGGCGGCCGGGGGCGGAGACCGAGCAAGTCAGTGGTGTTTGCAAACGCAAAGCCGGAAAAGGGAGCGGGCGGCGTAAAATGTGCCAGTCGAGTCGGGACACACGTACTGTGTGAGTGTGTGTGTGTGTGGGAGAGAGAGCGTGGGTTTGTGGGTCCAGCAGAGGCGAGGCACGCAACCCACTACCCCCGATCTGCCATGCGCCTGCCCTGGCCTGCCTGGCCCGCCGTGCCGTGCCGCGCTCTCTCTCCCCCGACTGACAGGAGTTGGCGGTTGGACCAAAAGGGCGGTGGTGTGTGCGGTGTCACTGGGGTGCTTCGGGGCGTGGCGCGGCGTGGCGCGGCGTGGCGCGGCGTGGCGCGGCGCGCGGGGCGTCGCCTTGTTCTTCGGCCACGTGCTGGGCCCCGCCAGGCTCCACCAGGCTCCGCCAGGCCCCGCCAGGCCCCGCCATGGCCGTAGGCTGTCCGTCCCCGACAGACGCTGCTTCGCCGCTTCCGGCTATCGGCCGCGCCCATCGCCACTCCTCGCCTCCTTTCCGCGACCGTCTTATCCCGATTTGTGTTTTGTTTCTTTGTTTCTTTTCCCGTCGCGGAGTTCATTTTTTTTAGCGCGCCGCGGGCAACTCACTCGCATGAGAGGTCGCCGTTTGTCGCGTGCAGCGTGGACTGCGTGCCCTCGGGGCTGCAACGCACCGCACGGTCACCGCACCGACGACGCAGCGCACGTGTGCGCCGACTACGCCGACTGCACCGACAGCAGCGACTAAGTACGACGACCACACCGACTGCACACCCACCTGCTGGGTCCCAAACTGCCTCGGGCCCGGTCTGTCTTCGGCGCTGCGCTAAGGCGCGGCACGGCGCGGCACGGCGCGGCACGGCGCGGCACGGCGCGGTTACGTCGCCTCCAAAACAGCGGCCCGTCCGGTGCCCCACACGCCCCGCCCCGCCCCGCCGGCCCGGTGTGCCGCCCGCATGCATCATGAATCGCGGCGCCGTCGACCTCACGGCGGCGAGTCGTTTTCGTCTGTCTGTCTCTCTCGCACCTACAAGGGGCGCGCAAGAGTGCGAGAGAGACAGCGACGTGACTATACTCGGAACGAGTCTACAGGTTAGGCCGTTCGCGCTTCGCGCCAGGCGCGCAGTTTTAGCGCTGTCGCCACCAAGCCGACGGCGGCCATGGCGTGCAGAGGCGCGGCCACGACCAAAGCCGAAAATAATGAATCCGACTCGGCTCGTCCGAAGGCAGGCCGCAGGGTAGGGGACTTCCCTGCCGACCTGCCCCAACCGGGCCGGGTGGCGCGGCGCGGGCAGGGCCGGCAGAGGCGGCGGCAGAGCCACGGCACCAAGGCGGAGGGCGGAGCGGCACATAAAACTTGCTCTTCCTCACTCGCTTCCCTTCCGTCGCCGCGTCCCGCCGCCACGCCGGCAGTGGCGGCATTCCGCACCAGGGACAGACTGGGTCGCCCGAAAAATAAAACTCGGGCCGGGACCGGGAGTCGAACCCGGGGCACTCTACGCGATCAAACTCACCTGTGTGCTCAGGGTCGAGGGACCTCTCCGCCGGAGGTGCGGGCCGGGACCGGTGGCGGCGGCGAGCCGAGCGCGGCGCCGAAACCAAGCCGGGGCGACTGGGAGCCGAGCCGAGCCGTGAGCGCTTCCGTGACAGGCAGAGCAGCGCGTTGGCGAGGCGTCGGGGAGCGGGGCGTGGTGGCGCGCTGGGGACGGCGTCGGCGTCGCGGTCGGAGCGAGACTGAGCCGAGCGCCGGCCGAGCCAAGCCAACCAGCGCTGCCTGCCTGCCTGCCCCTGCCTGCCAGGCCCGGGGTCCGCCTTGCCAACCCGGCCGGCGCCCGGCGTCGCGTCGGCAGGGAGGGGGGAGGGGAGGGGAAGGGGAGGCATCTCTCTCGTTTGCTGCTGTGCCTGCCTGTGTGTCGTGTTGCGCTTTACGGTGTCGGTGCTCCAGGGCCCCGAAAGGAAGGGGTGGGGCGTAACCGGTGGTGTGTGTACGTGTGTGTGTGTGTGTGTGTGTGTGTGTGTGTGTGTGTGTGTGAGCGAGACCGCCGTGCTGTGCATGCATCAATTTGGTCGTGATGATAGACTGGCCGCTGGGAACCTGATTTAAAACCTGATTCGGTATCCGCCGCGCGGTGCACCGGGCGGGCCAGGTCGCACTCAACGCTCCGCCCACTTCCCTACACACGGCCACACGGCCAGTATATTTACTGGTGTCTGTGTCCCGGCCAAAACGTTATGGAAACTTGGTTGGCTAACCTGTGGCCGGCGGTCGGCCCTCGACGCGCGTAGGGTTGCCTACGGCCAGGCGCTCGCTGCGCACACGTGAGGTCGCGTACGTGGGATCCAATCACGGCCTTCGCGCTTGTTTTCGTTTTCCGTGCCGTTTTTTGTTTGCTCTCTGTGAGTTCGTTATTCCGCGCGACCCGCGTGCCCCGCCAGTGCCCTGCCAGTGATGATTGTCAGCGTGGCGGTGACGCCGCATTGTATGTGCCGCCGCACCGCCGCGGACAACTTTCTTCCCGCTCATTTAATTTCCTCCATCCATCCATCTCGGCGTCCTGGAGGCCTGAGCGGCCTGGGGGGCCTGGGAAGCCTGGAAGGCGGTCGTATTCCTTATCTTATTACCGCCATTCAACTCGCCGAGTCTCCCTGTTTTCCTTTCCCCCTTCCCGGACGCCGCCGCTCCACCGCAAGGCGCCGCACGGCGCGCGTGCGCACTTTTGACGCGCGTAACGGTGTAACGTGCGGAGTAACACAAGCCGCGACACCTGACACAATTAACGTCACCGAGGCGAGCGCGGGCGAGCGGCGGCAGGCGCGGCGGCTAGGCTGTTGTTGCTGCGGCCATATTGCCGCGCCTCCACGCGCCCGGCAAGGTGCGACGTGGCCGCCATCAAAAAGAAAAAGAGGAAAAAGGGAGGAATTAAATTGGAAGCCGTAGTAGCGTGACTGGAAAGCAAAGCCTTTCTGCCGCGGCGTGTTGACGCGGCCCGGCCGAACGGTAAACGGCTGCGCCATCTCGCGCGCCGCCCTTCCCTCTCTTTTTTTTTGCGAAATTAGGTGTTTGGTCGAGGTGTTGCGAGGCTGGTCAGGTCCTGGGCCCGCCTGGCGCCTAGCGTCGTCAATAGAGGTGCTGCTGGAACGTGTCAACGCTGTCGCACATGGGGCCGACTGGGGCGCTTTCCTAGCCCAGCACAGCAGGGAAATCCCGAACAGTTTTTTTCACCGCTCTGTGGCTGTAGAACCAGCCTGAGGCCTGAGCCGGCCTGAGGGATGGAAGCACCAGGGCTCATTTATGTTCTGAAAATATCTTGATCTAAACTGCACGCGGACTCCGACGCATTCTGCATTGACAGCGAGGGCGAGCGTGTAAGCGACCTTCTAGGGAAGGGATATCCTAGCCAGCGCACCACGCGGCCTCGTCAAGTTTGTTTTTCGCGCGGGAAAGACGGACTGCCTAACGTGAATCACCTCCGTGTGTACGCCGCACGCCCGGCCGCGTGGTTTTGCACGCCGCCCGCCCCTCTCTCACCCTTCGCCCGCCCGCCCCCCGCCCGCCCCCCGCCCGCCCAGACCAATCAAACTCGCGGAGCGATTCCTGTTTTTCGTGCGGCCTGCAAACACGGCCCGGCGGAATATTTGTGCGGAGTCCCGACCGAGGCCGTCGCCGCCCGCCATGCACACGCACAACATTATCAATTGATAGCGAAGGGATGTAATTCCGACTCCCCCTCCTCTTTTTTCGGCGCTTGCCAAGAAAAGTGCCGCTGTCTGGAATCGATTCCCGTCCCTCTGTGAGACGCTAGTTATGGCGAAGCGACGCCAGACGTCTGCAAGTGAGAAGTGGCTCGCAGCTTTGGCGGGGCGGGGCGGGGTGGGGCGGGCAGACACCCATTGGCCACCCTGCGGACTACCATCATACCACTGCCAGAGGCAGCGTGAGGCTTGCATCTAAATTCTGTCACGTCGTCTCCCCCCATCCCCACCGCAGCCCGGGCCCTTCCTGAGGCGTCCTCCAAAAGGGCCACGGCCTTCCCTTCCTTCACACGCACACGCGCCCGCACACACACACACACACACACACACAAGCGCGCGCGCACGCAAACAAACACACACATGCTGACTCGCACGCACACGTACGCGTCCAGGTGTTCCAGAGCATGCCGCGGCACGTCGAGGCCCCGCGCGGCGATGTGCTGGTTTGTGTCACGTCGTCACGTCGTGACGTGGGTGTGACGCTTGTGTGACGCGGTGCCCCTATCCAGTTTGATCCACTTTGCGGCGCGCTGATCAGTGGCGCTGCTGCCAACCCCTGTGTGTGTGTACACTGCACACCCGGCCGAAAAGCCACGCCGTGTTTCCGAGTAGCCAGAACAACCACGGCGCGGATCGGAACCGCGCTGCCGACCAAACGGAAAGTGAGCCGTGCAAGCAGAGCTACGCAGAGCAGTCGGAACAGCAACAGCCCAGCACAGAGAGCACAGCCAGACCGCACGGCTGGCCACGCACGCCAAGCCACGCACTGTCAGAGACTGATTCAGACCGTCCGGCCTGACAAACGGGCGGCGGAGGGCTGACCGCCGTGCCGAGCCGAGTCCTGCCATGTCTGCCAACCTGACATGTGGGTAGCCAGCCTGCAGGGCTGCCATCAAGGCTGCCATCACGCAGCGCCACGGAGGAGGAAATAACTGATGAGACCCTGTCCAGGGAAGCTTTAATTTTCACACCACAACATCCGCGCCCTTTGCGTTACGTCCTTTTCTTATCACATTAATTTTTTCCGTCGAAACACATTGAGATTTGGAAAGTACAGGGTCTGTGTGTCTGACGTTGCTGCTAGCTGGAGGCGTTCGATTTGTTGTAGTTGGTTTGCACTACCGACGTCCGGTTGGCTGCCCTCGGCGGCGCGTCGTCGCTGGCGTCCTCCTCCTTCACCTCCTCGTCCTGCTCGATGGTCACCTTGGTCTTCTTCCTCCTCCACCTCGAACACGGTCCCGTGTTTCGGATCCTGGTGCCTGCAGACAGCGAAACGTTTTACGTAAGACGGCACTGTAAATCCATTAGCAAGTTTCCTTGCCACTCCAGTGGCGCTCCGTTTTGAGTGCCAAAAATTTGGCCCTCTGGCCTTGCAACACCCTCTGTGAATGAATGCCAAAGTTTGGCCGCGTGCAGTGCCAGATTTTGGCTTTCTCAGAGGGATCCAAGGCCAGTGGGCCACATTTTGTCATTCATGGCGGAGCGCCACTGGAGAGGCGAGAACACTTGCCAAAGGATTTGCAGTGGGAAGTGTTTAAGACGACTCACTTTCCCCGGTGAGGCAGCCCTCGATCCTGACGTCGCAGAGACTGGCGAAGGTCCTCGTGCTGTTGCCGACCTGCGCGCAGACTGTCCGCTGGTACTTGGGCTTGCACAGGCTGGTGCACTCCTCCAGGTTGAGGTGCTCCACCGTCCGCGACGTCCTGGCCGCGGTAATCCTCCTGGCCGGCGACATTGTGGTCACAGCCTCGGGCCCCTCGGCCGTGGCGGCCGTGGCGGCCGTCCCCCTGCCCCGCACTCTGCGCTTGGAGACGTCGGATCTGCTACTTCTGACAGACAGTGGCGTGCCTGTCGGGGCCGCTTCGCTGGTTTTATTTTTGGTGGTAAAGGTGCTTTCAGCGTCAGGCGGATCGGGAGTCGCGTTTTCTGCTGATTGCTCCTGAATGGGCCGCGCGGAAGTTGGTTGGGAAACACCTCCCTCGGGAGACGGGCTGCTGCTGCTTTTCTCTCTCCCGACAAAAGATGAATCCTCGGCGCGGGGCTCGCTTGTCGTGCTCGTCGTGTTCAAAGGCGGAAGCGAGGGAAATGTGCGAGGCTCAGACGCGGCGGCGGTGGCCGCCGATTCAGCGAGGATCCTTTTCAGCGGCGTCGTTATGGCTGTCGGTGTTCTTGTCGCGGTCGCTGAAGTGGTTTCGGAAGTCCCGGGGGCAACTTGGCCGGCCCGGCCGTACCGACTCGAATGTTCCTCCTTCTCGGCGGTAGTCAACTTCCTCGCCTCGGCCGTCGTCGCCGTCGTCGTCGTCGTCTCGCCAAGCTCGGCGGCGTCGGTCGGCTTGGCCGCCTGAAAGCCCAGGCCCGCCTCCGGGCCGTCCAGCAGCGAGACGATCTTCAAGAAGGACCACTGCGTGTCGAGTGTGGTGGCCGTCGCCGCTCCGCCGGGCCGCGAGGTGGACGTGGTCGCCGTGGGCGGCGCGTCTTTTTCGCCTAACCGCACCGCCACCGGCTCGTCCACGGCCTCTGCGTCGAAAAGCGGGGCCTCGGCCGGAGCCTCGACAACGGCAAGTTCGGACAGGAAAGGGTTTATCACAGTCTTGGCCTCGAGCGCGATCTCCTTGGTGGGACCGAGAACAGCTGCTGGGCGTGTTTTTTCCACGGTAGGCGCACTGGTTGTGGGCGTCGGCGTGGTGCCCGCACCCGTCCCCGGCAGTTTTCCCCGACTTCTGTTCCGGCTTGCTGTGCTTTTGCCGCTCTGCGTTATGCCGACTTTCCACTTGATCTTGGAGAGGGTCCGCGTGGTGGTGCGGGCGGTGGCGCGCGCATCCACCGCCTTCCGCTGGTCGAATCGGCTTTCAATCTCCAGGTCGCCCGGCCGGAAGGCCGGACTGGGTCGGGCGGTGGTGGACGGGCCCGGCGACGGCTTCCGTGTAATTTGCTTCAACTTGATGACTTTGAAATCTCGCGTGGTGGCTCTAGGTGCGGCCGTCGTGGCCCTGCCGTGCAGCCGCCGCGACGATGGCGGGGGCGAGTGCCCCTTCGCGTCCCCCCGCGTGGACGGCCTGCAGTTCATCTCGATGACCACCTTCTCGGTGCCGTCGCTGGGAGCCTTCTCCTCCAGGGTCGAGATGGTGTCGGCGATCTCCGGGGAGCAGTCCGCCGTCTCCACGTACAGCACAACGCTGTTGCCGTCCGCCAGCACCTGGGCCCTGGGTCTGCCCGCCACCCAGGGGGCGATCTTGAAGGCGGGCGGCGCGGCAGGGGCCCTCGTGGAGCTGGTCAGCCTGGGCCACGCTGAGCTGCTTGCAGTTTCCGTGCTGCCGGACGAGCTCGTGGTCGTGGCGGGGGTCGTTGCCTCACCCGTCGTGGCCTCGCCCGTCGTCGCCGCGCTTGGCGGCGGGGAGCTGCGGCCATTCGGACCGTCCGCCGTCCGTGTCTGCATGGCGAGGACGTACTCCACGATGAGCTTCTTGAGCGCCTCGGGGGTCTTGGGGATGGCCTGGGCGTCCCTCGTCGGCCGGTCGAGGGCAAACGTCTCGTTGAGGACGGTGAGCGTCTCGTTGCCGCTGGTCTTGAGGACGGTCAGCGCGATGTGGTCCGCCGCACCGGCCGCACTGGCCGCACCGGCCGAGCCGCCCGCACCGCCCCACATTCCTTCGTCCTGAGGCGCGCTTGAATTGGAAGTGGCATCCCGGTTTGCCTGGCCAGTGGTTCCATTGAGCGCCGCCTCGTTAGCGGTACCCTCTATTATCCTTGTCCGCTCGGTCGGTGCTTCGGCCCGAGGGGTAATCACCTCACCCACCGGCCCTGTCTTGGGGTCGCTCCTGTTCCCGCCGCTTTTCATCTTGGAGAAGGTGATGACAATGGCCTTCTTGGAGGGTTTGAGCGCTTCCGCGCTGGGCACCAGGTTCGACACGGTGGCGCCTTTGGGGCGGCGCTTTGGGGTCGGCTCCACGATGATGTCTTCGGCCGTGGCCTTGAGGGCCGTGGTGCCTTCCCTGGTGGACGTTTGCAGTGTGGGCGATGCGCGCGTCGACGGCGGCGTCGCCGAGCTCGCAGAACCAATTTCCGCAAATACAGAGCGATTTCCGTCCGCCCGCTCCGGCGCGAGCGTCCCGTTACTTGTCGCCTTCCTGACTGTCACAACAAACAGTCTCCTCGACGACCTCTGCGCCGGAGTCGTACTGACAGGGCTTTCTGTAGCTCTTTTCAAGGGTTCCGTGGAAGACTCGGATTTCGTAGCGATTGCTGGGGTCGACCCGTTGCCGTTCGATTCGTGCGCTGGCCCTGCGGTAGTCCGCCTTCGGTCAACGTCAGCCTCACCGCTCGCAGAGCTGTTCCCCAAATCACGGTCTGGTCTGGTGACTGGGAGTGCTGTGGTCGACGCGATGAGACTTGTTTTCGTCGAGTATGACGGGGAAGACGGCTTTCGGGCCGCCGCCGTCCTCCGCCTGTTTTCTATCTCGCTGAGGAACTTGGCCAGGGCGGCGCCCAGCCACCCCGGCGGCGAGGCCTCCGTGGCGTTGTCCGCGGTGCCGCTGGGCGTGGTGGCCGAGGTCGTGGCCGAGGTCGTGGACCGCCGAGCTGCGTCGTCCGGGCCGCGGCTCACCTCCGAAGGGATCGAGTGCCTCAAGGTGTCCTCGGCGTCCCCGTGCCGCTCCGAGGCCATGGAGCTGGTAGGTGTCGACCTGTTCCACTTGGACTCCGCCCTCACCGTTGACCTTTCCGCAGAGCTATTCCTGGCCAGCGGCTTAATTGTCGAAGGCTGGCCGTGGTGGAGCCAATCAGCCGCGGTGATGGCCAGCTTGAAGTCATTTCCGGCGATGGTGGTCAGCGGGGGCTCGGGGCGGGGGCTTCTGGACAACGGCCTGCTGGACGAAGAGACCCGCTCCACCTCTGCGGGCGCTTCGGCGAAGTGCGTCGGCCTGGTCGAAGCGGGCTCCTCGGGATGCGTCCCCCCTGGCTCCGGGATGGCGATGTGTCCTTGGCTGTCCTCGGTGCGCCGCCGTAGTGGTGGAACCTGCGGACCCACGGTCCGCGCCACAACGCCGTGCTCGTCGGCGACCTTGCTTCTGTTCACTGGCGGCTCGTTCCACTTTTGCGTCACCCTGTGCGTCACGTCGCTCGCCTCGTGCGTCGCCCTGTGCCCGACGCCGTGCAGGCTGTCCTCATCGGAGGCCGTGTCCGTGGCGGCCGAGGTCCTCGCCTCTCCGGGCAACATGAAGTACAAGTCCTGGCCCGCGGAGGCCACGCTCTCCAGCAGAGTCTTGTGCCCAGACACGCTAGTGCGCACATTGGGCCGGTTCATGGCCTCAAGCAGGGTGGCGGGGCCGTCAGCGTCGCGGTGCCTCCCAGGGTCAGCATCCTTGACGCTGTGCAACAGCGTTTTGGGAAGATTACCTTCTCCGGAGAGCAGCGCGCCGTCCAGGTAGGCCGCGGTGGGCGCGCGGACGCCCAGCGCGACGCCCAGCGCGCTGCTGGACGCGGCCTGTGACTCCAGGCGCCTCAGCTTGGACGCCAGCTGCGTTGCAAAGAGTGGCGTCGAAAACGACATTACCGTGGACGACGTCATTGTCGCTGATGACGGTGTCGCAGACGGTCCTGATGATGACGCTGTTGATGACGTCAACGTTGATAATGACAGCGTAGTTGACGGAGACGTTGCTGACGAGAGCGTTGAAAGCGACTGTGTTGTTGACGACGGTGACGGCGTGGATGCTGACGATTTAGCTACCGCAGTCGAAGTAAGCGACAGCGGTATCGGCAGTTGCCTCCACGACGTTGTGGAGGAGCGGCGCGTCTCGCCCCACGGCCGCGTTGTCCGGGACGTTGGCGCCGTCGCACAGGTGGCCGCCACTGCGAGGAAGACATCAGCGGGTGAGGGAATGTGCCGCCAGTGTGGCGGCGGTGGCGCGCCAACTCCGACTCGACTCACCCAGTGCGAAGGCCAGCGCTGCAGTCACATGCATGGGGCTCCGCCCAGCTCCGCCCAGGGCTCGGCGCCGTCCTGCGTCACGCTGCGACAAGCGGCGCCGCGGCACCGGCCTCTGAGGCACGGCGTGCACCGCGGCTGGCGTGGGCGGTGACGGGGACGGCCGCCAGGAGCCGGGGCGCCGGCCAGCGCACGCAAACGCCGCACTCGGAACGGACGACGGCGAGCTCGTGGCGCGGTCGGCGCGGTGGCGCGGTCGGCGCGGTGGCGCGGTCGGCGCGGTCGGCGCGGTCAGGCGCTGCCAGGCCAACCCGCCGGCCAAGCGCGTGTGGCGTGTGGCCTACCCTTCACTTCGCAGGCGCTCCGCCCAGCGCGCCGCGGTTTCCGTCCAGCTGCCCGAAAAGAAGCTGACCTCTGTGGGCCTTTTGCCTTTTGCGTGCTGTCCCTTTGACGGCAAAGACGGGAAGCGAGGAGTGCGGGCCGTGCGGGCCGCGCCGCGACACCAGGGCGGTCTTCCTTCTTAACTAATTCGCTTTTAATTGGAGCTGGTGCGGCGGTGGGGCAGGGCGTGTCGCCTTTGGCAGCGCAGCGGGCTGTCTGTCTCTCTCGTACCACTGCGCCACTCCGTGAGTGCGAGAGAGACAGCGCGACGAGAGCAGTGTCCGGAACGAGCCTGCCGAGCGGAAGCAGCTCTACGGGGAATTAACGGCGACAAAAGCGCCGAAACGGAAAGGCGAATTAGGCGCATTATGATTTGGGACTCGCGGTGGCACGGCCATTCTTCCGCTGAGTTCGCCCGAAGGATCGCTCTGTCTCTCTCGCACTCATGGGTCGCCCCGTGTAGGTGCGAGAGAGACAGCGACGAAACGAAAACGATCCTTCGGAATCAGTCTGCTGGTTCGACGGCCCAGCCGCGGCGGCGGCCTCCAAAGACTCGGAAATGTGGACAACTCCGCCGCCGCGGTGCTCGCGTCCACGTCGCGTAATCCTCCACCTCGCTGCCCAAACTGGCAAAGTGGCCCATCGGATCGGCGGTGGTCGTGATTGGCGGTTGGCGGTAAGAGGATTAAATCCAGCCGCTCGTGCACTGCTGGGGCACTGGGGGGCCCGGCGGGACCGCTGGTGCAGTGGAAACCGGGCTTCTCGGTCACGGGGTTGATGAGGGGGCGCACGGCGTGTAGTTAGCGCTCGTGGGCGAGCACGCTCGGTGTCATTTCAAAGCCTGGCCGACAACCCTTTGATGTCTGGCCCCGTCCAAGCCGTGCAGTGCCGCTCAAAAATCACACGCCGCCCTGAGCGCTCAGCCCGGCTTGCCCGAATGATAATTTATTATAATTTGCGACGCGCGCAAGGAGAGGGCGGCGGGGTGGCGGTGGAGTGCCGAAGGGGCACTGTTCCAAAACACCCGCATCGTCGCGCCGGGCCGGCGTCGGAGTCGGGGCCGCGGGCGAGGTCGCGCAGACTCCAGCTCGCTCAACAGACGGGCGGCGGCGGGCAGGTGGTGCGTGGGTGGGAAGGTCCCAGGGTGACGAGTAGGGTGCGTGTCTGGACGGACGGACGGACGGACGGACGGACAGAGGCGGATAGACGGACGGACGGACGGACAGACAGACGGACGCCGCCGGAGAGGCAATTTTCCAGTCCGGGACGCCGAGGGTGCGCGCCAGAGCCAGTGTACTGGCGATGAGGTGGCAGCGGTAGCATGGGCCGCGCCGCCCTGCTTGATTTAACTTAATCTAAGCTTCCACCGCACTCGCTGCTCGGTGCATGCCGCGTGGCGCACTGAACCGAACTTTGCCGCTCAGCAGCTTCGCCTTGCTTCGCCTTCCCTGGGATCAGGCCAAAAGCGCGCGATCCCCGTCTCGGCCGATCTCAGCGTTTCCCCGCCACGGCGCGCCTTTTTACGACATGCCGGCCACGTCGCTGGAGCCTGGCAGCCTGGCAGCCTGGCTGTGCCATTCCTCAACTGCAGTTAGCGCCGCAACCGCCTGCCTGCCAGTCTGCCTGCCTCCCTGCCTTGCCAGCCTGATGGCGTCTCCTTTTTACTACGCTATTTGATAAAGTCGGATGCAAACAGTGAGCCCCTTGCGGCGGCGCTCCCTGTCCTCGCCGCGTCACTGCCCGGCCAGGGGCCCCGCCACTCCGCCTCACCCCACCGCACCCCGCCCCACCCCACCCCGCCCTTCCACACGACGCCGGTAATTAAAAGCCAACATGGAGCGCGGGGTGGGCTGCGAGATGGCGACCTGACGACCCCGCACACTCACTACCTCACTCACCCACACTCTAACACACCCACTCATTCACTAACCCCCCCCCTCTCTCTCTCTCCTCTCTCTCTCACACACACACACACACACACACGGACACACACACACACACGCACGGACACGTATAGACAGTCAAACAAACACATACACTCAGGCACACTCACACTTCCACTCACGCGCGGTGGGGCTCAAACTGGCCCTAAGCAACACACACACGACGGGACAGATTTTCGTGAGAATTTCGTAAAAAGGGCACAGGTGTGGTTGGCTTTTCTGGTCTACCCGGCGGTCCGACCGGAAAGGCGTGGCGTGGCGTGGCGTGGGGCAGCCCGTCCGTCCGTCCGTCCGCGCCTCTGTTTGCGGGGAGCGCCTGCAGGGAAGGCATCCCACTCGACACGCGAGCCCGGCGGCCTGGAGCCAGGCGCTCCGGCCCCTGCAGGCTGACTCCGAACGGTGCGTTCGTCGCTGTCTCCGTCTCGCTCGCGCCCCTCGCTGCGCCCCTCGCTGCGCCCATGAGAGCGAGAGAGGCAGCGCCGAGGGCACTGTCCGGAATCGGCCTGCTGCGCCGGAAGTCTCTCCAGCGCCGGCCTACAATTTCCCGCGCCTATCCGCCCGTGGCCTCCTCCCACCTAATTTTTTTCTCGATTAATTTTCGGGGCGTGAGTCCATTACCGCCCCTGGGGAGGTCAGAACACAACACTCCCCCTGGCCGGCGGCGGCAAGCGGCGGCGTGGCGAACCAGGCCGTGATCGGGGTGCTCGGCGTGTCGTGTGAGCGAGGGCGTGGGGCGTGGCCACGCCGCGTGGCGGGTGGCGGGGGCGTTGGAGCGTGATGAGGTTGCTGGTCCCGAGGGGGCGGGGCGGCGGGGCGGGGGATGGCGGTCCTCTAGCGTGTTTACGCAGGCCAGGGCTAGGGGCCAGGCCAGGGCCTCGGCTGCCTCGACCGGGCCGAGGTGAGAACTTTCCCCGCCATACACCTCAACTCCCTCCTGCTTTGGCGCTAGCGCGCGCTGGCGCCTCCAACCCGCCCGGCCCGGCAGCCCCGACCCACGACGACGACGACGCGACCAGCCCCGCGCCGCCTCCAGATTACGATTAGGTAAGCTTCTGGCAAATTGAGACACATGGCAGCACTGGGAGACCGTGGAGCGGCGCGGAGCGGCGTGGCAGAGCCCTCTCTCCCTTCCCCTATCCTCCAGCAAGGAGCGGGTTCACGAACTTGAATCAGAAAAGTGGAGTGAGTGAGCAGCTAGCACGGCAGCAGCAGAGTAGAAGGTGCCGAATACGTGTCTGTCCTGGAGTCAGAAGCAATAAATAAAATGTCAGTATGTGGATGGATTTCAACCCTCCGCCTTGAGTCCCCCCCCCCCCTATAACCGTGACGCCGTTCAGATTTCGCGCACAGTATTTATTGTGCACTTGTCTTGCCTTCTCTGCGCCCAAAGCCGATGCAGAAAACTAGATGCCCTGGGAGGGCGCTGCCATGGTCCCATTGGTCGAGGAGGCTGGATGGGTGAGGGCCGTGAGGGCGTGCCGCTACACCGCTACCGTCGCGTTTCGCCCTGATCAGCAACGCATTTCTCGGCATCACGTCACGCCGATTCCAAGCGGTGCTCTGTCTCTCTCGCCCTCATAGGGCGTCGCGGCGGTGTGCGAGAGGGACAGAGCGAAGCGGCGCTGTTTAGAAACAGCCCGCTGTCACAACTTGCGTAGTAAAGAGTCTCACTTTAGCCGCACCCACCCCCTTCACTATCTGCTATGGCAGCCATACGCATAAAATCCAGACGTAAATGTCGTCTATTTGTTCCGAGTTCTCTTCTCAGCGAGTGGGCCTTGATCTTCCCCTCACTCCGAGAGCAGCCCCCGCAGGCTGATTCCGAACAATGCTTTCGTCGCTGTGTCTCACTCTATCTCAAGGTCGTCCTCCGTAGGGGTGCGAGAGACAGCGCGACAAAGAACTGCTGGGAAGGGAATCAGCCTGCTGCGTCCTGGCGGAGGTTCGAAGACCTACCCGTCTCGCCTCGGAGATCCCTCGCCTTGTCCATACCCCTCGTTGGCGCTACGCCCTGACCGAGACTCCACAAGAGACATGGGGTAGCGACCGCTGCCAAATCCTCGTGGAAATGTCAACGGCGAATGAGAGCAAGAGTGCAGGTGTGGAGCTACAGTTTTCCATTTCTAGTGAAGACAATGGTTTGTGTTTAGCGGCGTTGTAGCCAGAGTTGTCACTTCATGAGCAATTTTGATGAAGATACTGGTCTTCACTTCAAAATTAGAGACAAGATTAAGCAATTCTTCTGGTCAGCCAATTCACTTCACAAGGCTGTTTCCTCTGTTCACCACTACACTTCATTAGAAAAATTACCACAATTTCTTAACGCAGGGACAACAGCAGTCAGACCGACTTTTGCTTTTGAGGACTGTTACAAGTGAGCCACGTAGTTTGGAAAGGAAAGGAAGATTCGTAGAAAGAATCAACATAATATAAAATTAGTCAATGTGAAATGAGAAATTAGTCAAGGTGGTTTTATGATTTTTTTATTGGAATATTTAAACTGACATTTACTTGGCGTGCTTACGCATCTGGGTAAGGATAGCTCCCAGTTCTTCACGCTTCCTCTTGGCACGGATGTGGGTGCCCAACTGAAACACAAGCAAACAATCATCATTAAAATCTGCCACTTAGAAGCAGAAGAGACACCAAACAAATGAGCAAAAGATAAGTGAACTACTACACAAAATATTGATATATAATGATAATTTGACATCACACCATACAATAAAGGGGTAAGAAGCCTTAACACTGTTATGTCTAGACTTAGCAATAGAAATTGCAAACTGTGCCTTTGGATAAAGAACTTCATGTGGTAAATCTATTTTCTTTAATTGACACTAAAGCATGAATTTAACTTACCCTGCGCTTCAGGTACTTGAGGGCTCTCTTATCCTTAGACACCTTCAGCAATTCCATGGCACGCTTTTCATAAGGTGCGTGTCCCATAACTTCCCTGACGAGATCACGGACAAACTTAGTGTGTTTGGTCTGGGTCTGCAAGCGAAAAAAACAAACTGTGAGGAAACTGGCCTTCCAAAAATACAGGTCAATGATACAAAGGTCTATTACTTACTCCCTTTGTTCTGGCAGGACGAAGCTTGTTCTGCTTGTCAACCTTCTCGCTGGCTGACTTCAGGAAGCGGATCTTGGTGGTTTTGTGGCCCTTGTCGAGGCCGACGGCCAATTCATAACGAGGAGCCATGGCTAAAACGACAAAAATTCCGTTTAGAACAAATGGCAAAGAGTGACAGCAAATATTGGGGAGCAACTTAGCATTGGATCTCTTGGTAGGCCAAACACTTGTCAGTGAGTATAAACAAGGAACGTCGCGCGACACTAAGGATTCACATGACAGGACAAAATGAGGGGAAGAGGGCAGCAAGCGTAAAATACGGTCTTAAACTTGAACAACAGAATCTTTAACATAAAGACACCGCACACGACAAACAGTGTTTTTCTAGTGCAGACAACAGCGCGCAGTCACAACTACAAAAAGTTCTCGAAAGAACGCATTGAAGAGCAAGCAAAACAAACGTAGCTTGCAACTGAAAATAGAAGGAATTTACAGAGAAACAGCTGCACGAAATCAGTTTACCCAAACCGCACCAGTGTGAAGGTTAGGAAACGCAGGCAACACACAACAAATCACTTTAACGCCGGGACATAATGAGAAAGAACTAACTCAATTAACAAGAGCGAGAACGGAATGTAAGCGAAAATTTTGATGGGCAGTCCAAGGATCAATACAAACCGATTGCAAATTAATGTCCAGATAAAGATTCCAAAACACATACCTACTCGCGTTTACTTCACGTAGCGACACACCGGAAGAAAGCGTGTCCGTCTGAGTTTCTGTGAGCCGGGGATTTCTTTTCTTCTTCTTTACTTGTGGCTTGGGTGCCGTCTCTTGGGTCCAGCCAGGAAATTTCATCATCAGTTTAGCATTAAACTTGGTGTTCTGATGGTTTAATCAATCTCTAATCCTTCCCGTCAATAAATTGAGAAAGCACGATGTTTTTACAGTTAGAAAGATGGAAACAAAGCAGCTCAAAGCAGCTCAGCTTGCCTCGAAGAAAATTTTGTTTTCGCATGTTGGTGCTGCTGGGCAACTTCGGCGAAGGGTGGACAACGTTTACATTGAAAATACAGAGGAAAAGCCTTTGGTATTTTTTTGTGTGTTTACATTATGGTTTTCTTCTCTAGCAACTCATAATATTAAGATTGTTAGTAAGAAAATGCATTGAAAAAAACTTTTTGTACCCGGAAGAAGTGGTTTGAGTTATAGTGTCAATATTTTAGTGATGCACAGCTCCGTCGTCTGCTCTGCTGCAATTTTTAGTGTTGGGAAAAGTTAAAGTTTCGATAGTGTATTTACTTAATTTGCCCTATCTTCTGTTTGCATTTTCGTAATTGGCAACGAGCTTAAAACTGTTTTCCAAGCTGTATGGAAGCTGTTACAGGCTCTGGACTTTTGTCTACTGGCTCATTTTCCCTTTACCAAAATGCTTAACTAACTGAAGTTTGGTGTATCAGCTCATTTGTTACAGTCAAATTCATGACGAGTTTAGCTCAATTTGACTTTCAAACTCTTAAAATTGAGGACTCAAGTGTGTTAGATTGCTCGACTATGTCGGGTGATCGCGTTGGTAGGGTGTTAAGAGGAAATCCGTCTCAGTATGTCAAACTAAACATCGGGGGGTCCCTGCACTACACAACCATTGGGACCCTAACCAAACATGATACTATGTTAAGAGCAATGTTCAGCGGTCGCATGGAAGTTCTGACAGACTCTGAAGGTATATTGTTCATAAATATTTACTTATATCAGACATTGGTATTTATGCGCCTACTGACTAACTCCTACTGAACGTTGTGTGTTGCACAGGTTGGATTTTGATTGATCGATGTGGAAACCATTTCGGATCTATTTTGAATTTTCTGCGAGATGGATGTATACCACTGCCTGAGTCTGCGAAAGAGACAGCTGAATTACTTGCTGAAGCCAAATATTATTGCATTTCTGATCTCGCTGAAAGCTGTGAACGAGCCTTGCAGAAAAAGCAAAGGGATGCAGAGCCGATTTGTAGAGTAGCTCTGATTACATCACAGAAAGAAGAGCAACTCCTCATAGGCTCAACAACTAAGGTACTGAAGCTCTATATTCTTCTTTTCTGAGCTAATAATTGGAATTTATATTTTCATTCACTTCAAGTTTTTCTAATTTGTCTTTCCCTTTTTCAGCCTATAGTTAAGCTTCTTATAAATAGACACAATAACAAATACTCTTATACAAGGTAACAAGAATGTGCAACCATCGAATTGTCAAACAACTTCAAATTATTTTTCTCTAACCTTAACAACCATATTTTTTCAGTACCTCTGATGATAACCTCTTGAAAAATATAGAGCTTTTTGATAAGTTATCACTTCGGTATAGTATGAGATTGATGTTTATAAAAGATGTTATTGGATCTAGTGAAATATGCTGTTGGTCTTTTTATGGACATGGGAAGAGGGTTGCTGAAGTTTGCTGCACCTCGATTGTTTATGCAACTGACAAAAAGCATACTAAGGTTAGTGTTCATCATTTTACTTTTGCTCTCATTTATTCTTCAAAGTATTTTTTTGCTACATTCATGTATCTGTCTTCTCTAAGGTTGAATTCCCTGAGGCAAGAATATTTGAGGAAACTTTGCATTTATTTCTGTATGAAGACCGAGCCGGACCAGATCAGGAGCTAATTCAAGCTACTTCTTCTCGCTGTGGTGCAGTGGCTGGAATGTCTTCTTACACTAGTGATGAAGAAGAAGAGAGATCTGGCCTAGCTAGACTTCGTTCCAACAAGCAGAACAACACCTAGGGTCGACAGCAGCTCCTGGAAAGGTGACCAAGCCAACGTCCAGGTGCTGCTCTGCGCGATGATACCTGGATAACTCGAATTCAAAACTTCTGGTGAATAACCAGTGACCTTAGCGCTGATAAAAAGATTATTTTGATTAAATTCTTTATCTGACATTTCCCTCATCAAATGGGAAGCAGACAGATAGTCAGTATTGTATCCTCTTCTTTTGGAATTGTTAAGCAGCATATTGTATGTAATACATAATATACTGTGATGTATCGAAATTTACCTCTTGACAAAAGCAGGCATTGAAAGAATTGCCATTAATTTCAAGTTTGCTTTTTAGTTTACTTTTCAATTGGGGTGGAAATGGTAGCCAAAACACTACATTCCAATTTAACCCATGTGTAAGATGGATATGTTTCATTAAAAAAAGTTATCAAGCAAAAAAAATTGATAATCTAGCCATTTAAGTTGTTATTTTGAAAGTTTTCTTCGCAAAGAGTGGCTTCTATTATATTACATAGAAAGTTTACAAAGCCTTATTTGACTTAAAAGCCTTGTTAGAGAGAAAACATTTTGAGCAACCATTGTGTCGGGTAGTGAGTCATGGGCTGCTTGTACATGAATACTTCCAGACTTTACAGTATTCGTACCTTTTCCTCTGCTCTGTGTCAAAATATGTGCCCACACAACATGTACTCAAAGATCTTTGTCACTGACACTTCTTTCTATTGATCCCAAATAAGTATTGTTTTCCTTGTGCCAAAGTAAATCACATTAACGTATTATACTAAATTAAAATTGCCATAAAATATGTTTTCATTATTTGAACCACGGTACATTAATAGAAGTGGTTTGTGTGATATTTTCCCTCTTTAATCACATGCATAATTTTATCATTCTGTTAACTGACTGTGTGTGTAAATGGACTCCATCGCACATGTTACATGTTTATTCCATCTGCTGATCATGAGATTAGTTTAATTATTCTGCTAAAAAAAGCTGCTATGACTGGATGCACTGTAATTGTCTGTTGAGATTGTTTTACAGCAAGTGTCTTGTTGGTTTTTCTTTAATACAGTGTATAGAGAACCTTAACTTCAAATACTGACAGGAAAATGGTAAAAACTGTTAAGGAAATGCAGTAAATGAGACTCAATCTTTGTTTTTTTATTATAAAAGATATGACTGTTAAGTTATCTTTTTATTTTCAAACATTGTTGTTTTTGTTGGAAGGTTATATAGTATTTATAAACTTTGTGTTATCTTGACACAGTAAACATAGTACTATTGTTTCCCCAAGAATGAATGTCTTATGAAATCATGACCCCATAATTTGTTTGCTAGGAAGTGTTTCAAATGAAACTGTCGCTGCCATGGTTACTGGCATGTGGTTACAGGTAACACCTTTTATTCTGTATCATAGATGTACATTGTATTGGAAATGAGCCTCACCAATCATCATGTTTGACACTGCACAGGAATGCTGCTGTCTGACAGGCACATTCAATTACTTTTTGTTTTGTGATGTGAAGGGTATATGTAGCAGCAACATACATGTTACTCTTAAGGACTAATCGCATGTTTAGAAGAAGCAAAACTATCTATTGTGGCTGTGACATTGGAAAAATGATGAGATACTGCATACGTATTGAGGGTGTGTGGGGTTTCATTCATCACAAATTATTTTATTATTCTGTTTTTTATACAGGTATTTTTAATTCTCTCATGTGACATAAGCATTGTTCAGTAAATTTCAGAACAGTTTGTGATATTCTCACTTTTATTTAGACACTATTGAATCTTAGCTAAATGTTATGCTAAATGTAATGTGATCAGCGTGATCAGCAGAGCGTAACTTCCTATATAAAATAAATACAATATTGCTTCTCAATATTAAACCATTTAATTCGCTCTCTCTCTCTCTCTCTCTCTCTCTCTCTCTGTACATTTTTTTAGGGCACACCCACGCTGTAACTTTTCGATGACGCACCAACTAGAGCACTAGAGTCCTACAGTGGACTAACCGACTAAGACTCTACGACTCTGAGGCACGTGCGCGGCCGATTGGTGTCATCTGCAGCCACGCATTGGCAAGCGTTGGCCAATCCTCTTGAATTGAATTGAGTCTCGAAAGCACTTTGCCGAGAGCTGCGCGGAGCTGCGTGTGTGAAGTCATGGGTGACGTGGCGGTGCCGTGGCCGCGCCGCTGGCTAGAGGCTCGTCTGCGAGTGGAGTGACGACTTGGCTTTAGAATCCAGAGGATGATGTCACTGCGAACCGCGCGGACGAGAGGGACGACGGACTGAAGGGGGCGCCTCGGTGCTCGCGAGACCGTCCCAGCGGAACGCCTCCTGTACCAAACTACACGGGGACCAGATCTAGAATTTGCGAACGTTCATATCAGGCGTGGATCCTCAGGAAGCAGTGGCGTGCGCAGGGGGGGGGTCAGGGGGGTCATGACCCCCCCCTTTGGCCACTAGACAGCCGCCTGAAAGGTAGGCAAATTGCGTCACTTTCCCCCTGTAAGTAGGCAAAAAGCGTGGCCTGACCCCCCCCTTTCTAAATTTCTGCGCACGCCACTGTCAGGAAGTTTGGGGGGGGGGGGGATTACCTTGGGTACTCCAGGCCCCCTGTACGCAGGCAAAAAGCGCAACATCTCTTCCCCTGGGAAGAATCCTGGCGCGCCTGCAGATTTCACTGACCATTCCAGATTTCAAAATGTGGGGCGGCGATTGACGGTTCGCGCCCATGGGCGTGCCGAGCTGGCCCTTTTTCGGAATTGTGCTGACGCCGTGCTGAGTGCGTCGCCCTGCCAGTGGCCTGACACCGGTGGCCTACAGCGTGTTCTGGAATTCCCTAGGCAACTCGGCGAAGGAGATGGAGGTTGGCAACCCACCCGGCACCGCGGCTCAGCAACAACTTTAACTTACTTGTCGCATGTGACAGTGACCTTTACCAAAGGGGATACTGAACTGAACGCCCTAGCGAATTCATTTTATTTGCCGATGATGTGACAATCGTAACTCGAGATTCTGAAACCCTCTGAAATGCAAGGTGGAGGGAGGAACGCGCGAGGAGATGCCAGATAGCAATGGCCAGCCACGCCCCGCCCTTCCCCGCCACGCCCCGCCACGCCCCGCGAGCGAGGCGCCCGTGACCCCAGCCGAGCGACTCCACAGGTCACTCCAGCCAACCTGCTCGGCCTGCTCCGTCCCCTCCAGCTCCCTGCCAGAGCCGCCGAGCCCGAGTCCAGGCTCTGGAGTCCAGGCTGGGTGCTCGCTGGAAGGCCGACGCCGACACTGCATTTCTTCCGGCCGCTCCGGGCCTTCCGGGGACCTGCCAGCAGCAGGCACTCCCTGGAGACTTGTGACCGGCTTCCGCGGCAAAAAGAATAAAAACTGGAGCTCAGTTTGGCGGAGTCCTTGATCGCCACGGCAGGAAACCGACGAGGAAAACACGTCATCTCTGTACGGGACGCCCCGTGAGTGCGAGAGAGACAGGCTGCAGCTCTGCGAATCGCTTCCGGCGGTCACACCGTGTCCACAACGCCAACGCTGCGCCGCAAACGCCACTGGCCGCGACAGTGCGCGATATGCGCGTCGCTCGTCGAGCTTGACGCCGTCATCGCCCAGCTGGGGCTGGGGGAGTTGAGGCAGAACGACCGGACGGACGGACGGGCGCGAGGCGCGGTCGAGCGCCGCCAACACCAACCAACATGCAGGGCAGGCGGGGGGCCTCCGGGGCGGCAGCGGCGTACGCACTGCGTGCGAAGTGCACTGGCCATGGGGCCACGCCATGGGGCCACGCCATGGGGCCACGCCGTGGGGCACTCCTACAAGGAGACGCCCGCAGCCATGACGCACCGTGCAAACGCTCCTATGCTGTGCCTCACGCGGCTTCGTGGAACAGTGTATCAGTTGTATCGGGGTGGACTCAGTGGACTCCAGCCGAGCCGGCGCGGCGCGAGGCCCGATGCAGTACAGGCCGTCCTCTATTTCTGTCGCCGTCAAGCTTCAAAAATTACTTCAGTGGTCAATTTGGCGCGGTGTGGCCGAGTGCCCCGCCCCGCCCCTCGCACGGCGCTTTGTCCGCGCGGCGGCCTTGTGCCCGCCTGCCCCGCAGCCCCGCCTGGCCGCGGACGCGTGCGAAGCGCCAAGCGGCACCGAGTGGATTCCAATGAGAGAATGGAATGGCGCGTTGGCTGGACTGGCTCCACGAGCTCCACGTTGCGGAAGCGGCCCTCCGCGACCGCCCGTCCTCGCGGGCCTTGTTACAGTGTCACGACCACCGGGGAAGTCCGGCCGACAAATGTCTGCATTGGTCGCTCGCGGTCGGTGCAATGGCCAACCGCAGCAATTATTGGGCCACAGGCCGGGTTAAAAAATAACGCTCACATAATTTAATTTTTTTAATTTCATAATATCTATTTAATAAAATTATACAAAATCTTAACATACTCCTTTTCTTTTTATTCTTCGGAAGTTTCACTTCAAGGCAATAAAGTGGCAAACACAGGACGGAAATACTGTCCATACCGGTAACTGTACAACTTTCTTTGGACTTGCTTGAAGCAGCGGATATACTGCATCGACACTGTTAGGCATGTCGTCTATGCATTCCCCTTGCAGGCACTCGCAGGGTACAGAACACAACTAAAAAGTCATAGTCAGGAATGAAAACAATAATTTAAAACTTAAACAGCCTAAAGTACGAGGGTTAAGAACAGAAGACTTGTTTTGATCATCTTGAAAACCAATCAAGTTGGCGAGACAGAGATCCATGTTCAGTACCGCGACCGCTCGGCCTTCTTGATGGCGCCGGCGAGTCCAAGCGCGAACCACACTCCGAGGAGCTGGAACAGAACAGAGGGTGACTTTAGTTGGTCCAGGTCGCCGACGAGCCCACCCAACCCTACCAGCTTCCAGACACGCACCTCGACCAGCGCGACGCCGATGGCCACTCCGCCGACGATCTTGCCATTCTTGACGAGGAAGTCCTCGATCTTCTGCTTGCAGCCGTCCTGGTAGGCGGTGATGACGGTGCAGCCGCTCTGGCCTCCGCAGCAAGAGGGGCGCAGCGAAAGGCCTTGCCAGAAAGAGGGGCCGTTGGTGCCGCAGCACTTGAGCTGCAAACACAACACGAAGTAAGCCACCGTGCTCCCGGACCGAGGAGGAACATGCCTTGCATCGATTAGCACTTACGTTCTTCTGGAAGTAGTCGACCGCCTCGCCGGCCAGCTTGTCGTCGCCCTGGTTCGCGTTCTCGAACAGCTTGTTGATGCCGAGGTTCACCTCGTCGTGCGCCTGCGAGCTGTACACGAAGGCCAGCACGCAGGCCACCACCTCGACGACGATGATCACCAGGAGCAGCACGGCGAACTGAAACACCAGAGTCAGGGCTGAGCCAACCTGGCGGACACTTTGAACCCTCTCGGCGAACAAGCGCGGATCTCTACGCGACGAGGCCACCTGGATGGTAGGCGTAAGTCACACTTTGGCCCTGTAAGTAGTCAATCTGCTATCCCTTTCCAACCCGAACCCGTCTCTGGATCCGCCCCTTGAACATGCGACACTTACCGTCACCAGCATGCAGTGGCTCTCGCGGACGGCGCCGCAGCACCCGTAGAAGGCGATGACGAAGATGATGATGCCGGCAATCAGCAGCACGATGGCCGAGGAGCCGAGGTGGTTACCGATCTGCGACAACGGCGCCGTGGCGTGTAGCGACAGAGCGCCCAGGACCACCAGCAGGAGTCCGCATAACTGCAAGCACAACGCACACACATCAAAATGCGCTCCAAGACCTCCAAGTCCTACCGACTTATACACAGAAGGGAAGGCGCGGCAGGTGATTGGCTGCCGCACTCACAGTGCGGTCCGTGTAAGCGAGAGAAAGAGACGAAACGCCAGCGGACCAGTCTCCTGGTCGGTATTCCCACGACGGGCGCCTCCAGGTTGACGGTTGACAGGGAGGGTAACGCATGGAGTGGAGGGGGAACGGATGTTGATACGAGGGCCTAGACGAAGGCGAAGCGCACGCAGCGTCGCCCGCCCCCGCCCCCCATCCCCGCGGTCGCCGTCGGAGAGTGCGACGCGCGACGCCCATGCGAGATAATGGTGCGTCCGGCCGAGCGAAGCACCCAGGCTGCCAGCCCAGGAATTCCGTCTCTCTCGCACCCCTACAAACCGCCCCATGAGTGCGACAGAGACAATCGGCAAGGCGTATCGCATCGCCCGCTCCAGAAATCGCTCGTCTCCTCGCGGAAGGCCAGCAGAGCGTCAACCGCCAGTAAGGAGACGTGCGCGCTGTGCGGCCGCCGCCGGTGGCCTTGGCCGTGGCGTGCCGCGCCATGAGCACCAGCAACAACAGCCAGGCGTCATGGCCGCTTCGCCGCTTCGCCGCTTCGCCCAGCCACGCTCAGCATGGTGGCGGCGCGGCCACGTCGCAACGCGACCCGGCCAAGTCAGGCCCAGGGCTACCACCGGGCCGCGAGGGACCCGGGACTACGTACGCCGTCAGCATGTCGGAATACAAAGCAGGCGGCCAGAGTTTTGCCGCCGTCTCGCCGTCGCACTCAAGGAGCGTCAGGACCATCATGTTCTTGTAGGGGTGCGACAGAGACAAGTCTTCGGAATCAGTCCGCAGAAGTCCCGGCGGCGTCGAGTGCGCAGACAGCGCAGGCCCGGACCAGGCGCCGACCAAGAGGCCGGGCTCGGGCTTAGCCTGGCGGACGACTTTTGTCAAGGTCAGCGTGGCAGAGTCGTACTGTACGACGCGAAAAATGGATCGCCTTCCATGGCGAGGCGTGGCGCCGCGTGGAGTCGCGTGGCGGCGCCCCACCTGCTCACACTACTGGCCCACGAGCAGCACACGCGACGCGCTCAGACTAATTTTCGCGCGACCCAGTGCACGACGATGTGGTTCCTGGCCGTTCGCGGCCGAGTCGCAGTCACGTCCGAAAGGGCCTTGTGGGGCAGCCCGGGGGGAGGCGCATCCTTGTGGTGGCAACGACCCGGCGCACGCGACGAGGCCGCCGTCAGGTGCAGCGCCTGCAGGGGGCCGAGGCGTTGCACCCCGCCGCTCTGCTGACCCGACAACCGCCAAGCAGCGCCCCGCCACGGCCACGCCCTGAAATATTGAGGCAGGCGCCGCCACCACACTGCAAGGGCTGGAAGGGCTGACTGACGACCACCCCAATTAGGGTCACTCGGCGCCCCTCCCCGCCGGCCTGTTGGCGGCAGCTTCAACAAACGAGTCTCAGGTGCGCCGCAGCAGCAGCAGAGGATCCTGGGCAACCTCGACATTCGCCGAGCACCGGCCGCGCCGCCGGGGTGAAGGCCGGCGGCCAGCGCCCCGCCAGCCCCGCCCCCTTCCGCACCGAGCAGACGGGAAGGGGCTGCGTCCGCGACCAGTTCCACGAGGGTCTTTACGTCCCGGCAGGCCGGCAGGCCAGCTCGCCGCTCCGGCCAAACGATGTGGCGGTGACTGACGTCAGGCGCCGATTGTCCCACACGAGTGATCGCGGCCCTCGCGGGGGCCCGGCTGGCCCGGCCGCTCAAAGGCCAGTCGTTTTCCAGCCGCGGGGCGCTACGCTTAGTGGCGGAGGGGCCCGCACGGCCCGCACGGCCAGATGGCTATTTAATGACACCCGCGCCCCCTTCCGGCAAAACGGCAAGACCAAAAAGAAAGCTGATCGCCCGCACCGCGAGACGCCGTGGCGAGACGCCGCACGCGAGGGTCGATACTGCACTGCCCTCTTGCAGCGGCCAGCGCGACCCCAGGCCTCGCCCCGCCTCTCTCGCACCCCTACGGGGCGACAGAGACAGAGCGACGAAGCGACTCTTTGGAAAACAGACGGCTGGACGGGGCACGCGTCGAGACGCTTTTAGCGGCCGACTCGAGTCAAGCCAGCTGCCCCACTGATTTTTCAGCGGCTGCTCGCTGCTAGAGACCGCCGGCCGGGCCAAGTGGCGCTCTGGCTCGCTCTGCTGGTAATGAGGAAACGAGCGGTTTGCGGCGAGAGCCCCCGGCTCAGCAGACTGATTCCGAGAGTCGTTTTCGTCGCTCTGTCCCTCTCGCACCTATACGGAACGCCCCATTACGTAGTGCGAGAGAGACAGACCGGCGAAAACGACTCGGAGTCAGTCTGCAAGCCCAGCAGGCCCTGCCCGCGCTCCGCCAAGGCAGCCTTGAACGACGATACATTGCAGCGGAGTAGCGGGAGGGAGCCTCTTTGCGCGGGACATCTCGCTAGTTACGAAGCCTCCAAAAAGCAAAAACACCAACACGCATTGAAATTACATTGCAGCTGTCCGGCTGGGAATTCGGCCGACGCGACCGGCGAGTCACGCGACCCCGCTAAGTGCCGCTTCCTGCACCTAAACGGCGCCGCCGCGACCGCGGCCGCGAGGAGCGCGAGTGACCGAGATGTGTGTGTGCCGCGCCGAAGGCCGCGGCGAAAATGGGGAGGGGGGGGTGAGAGAATTCCCTCTTGCAGTGGGAACGACCGGGCAGAGGTCACGGGTGCATTCCAGCGGGCTTCAGCAAGCTGCTTCCGAACAGCCCCCTCTCGTCGTTCTGTCTCTCTCGCGCGTTCGGTACGCCCCTTAGGGGTGCGAGAGAGACAGCGACACTGTTCGGTATCAGCCTCCAGGCAGACGCTGCCGTCGTTCGACCCGCGCGCAGCTGCAGCAGCCAGTGCAGCGACGCGGCCGTTGTTGACCCGCGCGACAGCCGCGACAAGCACGACGACGACGACGACGCGCGTGCGTGGGAGCGGCAACAACCCAGGCCGGCCTCCATTCCGAACTGCGCTCGGTCTCTCTCGCACCCTCGCGGGACGCCCAAAGAGGGCGAGAGCGACAGAGCGCTGTTCGAAATGAGCCGGCTGCAGGCCCCTCCCAGGAGCACGGCGCGAAATCGAGTCAGCAGCCGCGCCGCGCCCACCCGGCGACTGCCTGCACGCGGTACGCCCGCGCGGCGCAGGACTCTACGCGCTACCCCGCAACGGGGCGCGGGTTCGAGTGCCGGCCGCGTCGGACACTTTTAACCAGAAACAAAACACTAAACAGGAAGGCACGCGGCGCCGCGCCTTTCCCGGCGGGGATGTGTCTTGGCAGCGCGCCAACGCCAGCGCCGCCACGCCGCCGCTAGACGAAAGCTACACGGACACGGAGGCACGCGGCGCCGCGGCCTCAACGCCAAGACACACAGCGTGCCGGCAGAGCGGGCCTTGAGTAGGCTCCAAACACTGCAGCCAGCGCGGCCGAGGGGGAGCAGGGCGCCGCGAACCACAAACCCCAAAACAGTCCTCGTTATATTTAGGACGGGGTAGCAAGGCAACACAAGGCTCGCGGGCCGGCCACACACACAATGCAGCGCTCCACCCGCGACCGCGTCACAGGACACGCGGTGAGTCACCGAGCCCGCCATGAGCACCTGTGTGTACCTGTGTGTGTGTGTGCAGTAGGAGCGCCTCGCGCCGTGTCGGACGTGTCGCGCTGCCTCGCGGGACGACGCGACCAAGCGGCGTTCCAATGAGTTCGGCACGCACCCTGCGTCGCCGGCCTTACCGCGGGACGTGGGGCCACTTCCACATGACTGCGTGTCACACGCAGAGTAGTACTAAATTTCTTAAATGTGTCCAGCAGACATTAAACATTTAACAGTGTGTATTGAACCCGGTGCAGCGAGTCGAGTTTTCCAGGGGGCCGGCCGTAGGCCGTAGTACAACGGCGACGTTGCCACATCTCGCCGGTAGGTACTCGCGCCATCGCTTTGCATGACCCAGCCACCCAGCCCAGCCAGCCGCGGCTGCTGCTGCGGCGCGGTCGGCGCGGGTCGCGGTGGGTTTGGCCGGTTCTGCCTGCGCCGGGACCAAACCCCAAATCGGGGATCAATAAGTCACCCGACGGTATCTCCGTCCCTCTCGCACCCCTACGCCGAGCCACACGAGTGCGGGAGGGACAGCCTCCTACCCGGCGATACCCTGCGGTATCTCTTTGTTGCGCTGGCGGTCGCGGCCGCCGATCGTGACCTGGCCGCGGCGGGGCGGAGCGTTAGGCAGCGATAAGCCCACTCAGCGGACACCACGGAGACCCTCCCCTCGGGCCGAACGCGCGGAATGCGCCGCCAACGCGGCCAACGCCAGGCAATGCGGCCCGCGAGAGCATTCCCCGTCACTAAGGCGGCCTAGACGGGCTAGACGGATGGCCGCGCGGAGAGTCTGGGCGGGGAAACCGAAAACAGTGCCCACTCGGGCAGGCCGCCGCGGCCGCCACGCCCCGCCGCACGCCGGGGGACGCATTAGGCAATGCACTCCGCGCCGCCGGCCAGCATCGCGCCCGATTCTCAACAGCGTTCGTCTCTCTCGCTCTCATAGGGTGACCCGCGGGAGAGTGAGAGAGACAGAGCGATGGGGTGCTGCCACGCCGCTGGCTAGACCAGGTTCAACGGCCCGGCCCGCCTCATTAGGGAACAGTAGTGCTATTATTACACGGAAAGGGAAAGGGAATTGGAGGCCGCATCAAAGCCGCCGACGCGGGGATTCGAACCCGCGTCCGTCCCGCGCGACATTCGCGTGTCGGTGGTGGTTGAGACGAGGGAGAGTGGACGAGACCGCCGCTGAGGCCGGCAGGCCGGCTCGAAACTTATTGCGTAAGAATGCGTGGAGGTGGGCGGGCCGGGCGCGGCGCGACCCACACGCCGCCGCCGCCGCCGCCGACCAAGCGACCACGGCGAACTGAGCGCAGCCGCGGCCGCCATCGTCGTCGGCAAGGCGAGGGCATCTCAAAGGACCACACTTCCGGCCCGGCCGGGGTCTTGGAGGCGCCCCAGATCAGCACCTCGACGATAAAGCAAGGTGAGCCGGTGCGCCATTACGTCGACATGACGAGCGCGCGAATCAGGTTCGCGCCGTGGCGGTGCGGTGACTCAGAGGGGCATGACGAGACGAGACGAGGCGCACCGCACGGCCGCAGCGCGCGGCGAAAGCGGAGATGGCCAGCTTGGGCTGCAGGCGGCATGGCGGCAGCGGGAGGCCATCCTGGGAAGGGAGAGATCAGTCATCGTACGACAGGTCCGCGGGGGGCGCGCGGACTTTCCTCGCCGGCCGGCCGGCGGCGTGCTGTTCAAACGCTTCATCGACACTGACTGAGCCACTCCGCCCGGTCGACGTTTAGCACCCCGCTTCGGGGCGCGTTGGCACGTTGGCACGCGCGCTCTAACACGGGAACAGTCATCTCTCGTTTAGCGCGCCACTAAAACTCGCACGCCGCGCGGTCAGGACAGTCAGGACGCGCCCCGCCGTTGAATTCCGAACGGTGCTTTCGTCGCTATGCTGCTCCACTCGCACCCCTTCGGAACGCCCCACGAGTGCGAGCGAGGCAGAGCGACGAAAGCCATACGTTCGGACAGCAAACGATGCGCTGCGCCAAACCGCGGCAAACACGGCGAACGCGGCGCGGGTCGTTGCTTTCTCCAAGTCAATACCCTCGGCAAGCTTCGCGCTTCGCGGAAGGAAGGAAGCAAGAAAGGGGTGGCGGCCGGCGGCATGCACCTGCCCGTCACTGGCCGCCCGGGCCGCCCTGCGACGCGCGACGCACCATCGACCACAAGGCGATTCTAGGCCGCCGCAGGGCCAGCAGGGCGCGCAGGAAGCCCGCGCCGTGCAGGCCGACGACATCCTCATCCTCCCCGCCGTCAAGCAAGGCAGTCAAGACGGCAGGGAAGACCCGCACGCCGCACCCAGATGCTCCATTTCGGAGGGCCCCGCGAAGGGCTCACAGCCATGCACTGCCAGCAGACTGATCCCGTGAGTCGTTTTCGTCGCTCCGTCCCCCTCATTCATGAAGCGTCTCTCATGGTGCGAGAGAGACAGCGACCAAAACTACTCTCAGACTCAGTCTGCGGCTCGTCCAGGACGCGGAAGGCGACTCGCATACTGTATCGAATGGCCGTCGTGTCACAGCCGCCCCGCCGGGCCGTGCCCAGGCCGTGCCCAGGCCGTCCGCGGCGCGACGGCGGACCGTGGGAACCTCCCGCGGCGTGAGGGGAGCGACGGCTGCCTGGGGACGGGGACGCGCACCTCGTAGGGAAATGTGCACTGGAGCCGCAACGACCAGCAGCGCAGCAGGCCAGCTTGGCCAGCGAGCAGGACATACGGGCGGGCCGGCCGGCCGCCACGCCAGGTCGAGCACCTGTTGACTGCTACACTGCCGCCTGACACGCCGCCGTGCGGCCCGCTAGGCCTGCCGCAGGCTGATTCCGAACAGTGTTTCGGTCGCTCTGTCTCTCTCGCACTCATGGGCCTTATCCTAGGGGTGCGAGAGAGACAGAGCGACGAAACACTGCGCGGAATCGGTCCGCCGCCGGTGTCGCGGCGCACGCCCGGCAGGCCAAGTAGCGCAATAAGCACGAGCATACGTGCCCAGAGCGGACGTCGTAAACGACAGCAAACAAAGTGCGGCCGCATTTTGACCAGAAGGAAATAGAAAGCTATTTTGAGAACGTGAAGGAGCTCTTTTTGCTGCACTGTCCGTTCGTTTCTTTCTTATAAAACGATAGAAACTGAGGAAATAAAACCGAAAGGTGATACGCCCCTGCCTCCCAGATGCACCTGCTCCTCTCCGCAGCGCACCGTGACCAATCCACTGCCGGCTTACGTGCCGGGGCTACTAGTACGATAAGTGCGAGAGAGAAAGACAAAGCACTAAAACCAATCAGGTGGCGGTGGTCGGGCCGGCGCGTAATAGGTCGAGCAAGCCCAGGGAAACAAGAGGCAAGCCGACTTCCTCGGACCGAAGACGAGCACCGAACCGGATTCCCTCCGCTCCCCCACGGCAGCGCGCCTTCAAGGACACAAGGAATCCTCGGGAGAGGAGGGGGGGGGGGAACGCTTCCAGCTACGCTGCCTCGCCGGTGTCGGTCCACCGGTGCGCCGCGAGAGCCAACGGACACAGCCATGCAGCCTCACGGCTTTGTTGTCCTTCCACGACGACGGCGTCGAGGAACCCGCTGAGCGGCAGCGGCGGAGCCGTCGCCGTCGACAGAAACATCCTCGCCACGCCCCCAGCTCGCGCAGCTCGCCGGGGCGGGGGCGTGGTTGGCGAGGCGTGGGCGTGCGAGGGAGAGGCCGCGTGTTTTGGCCGACGATCATCTTCCGCGCCGCTGCGCCGGCCAACTTGACGCGTCGCGGCGGGCCGGGCCACGGCGCCGACGGCCGAGGGGGGCTTGTTGTGCTCCCGGGCGGCGTCCAGAGGTGGACGCCAAACGCCGGCGAGGACGGGCTGGTGGCCGCCAGCGACCAAAACACCACCAATACACTCACCGCGAAGAGGAAGTTAAAGAAGAACAGGAGGTACTTGATGGTGCTGCTCCCGCAGCTCAGTCCGGCCGACATGGTGACGGGTAGCTTGTCCTACACAGCACTAGCGATGCACGCGGAGACGCGGCGGCACTAAACGTGAGGTAAAGGGTTCGGTGTGCACGGCGCGGACACTAGATTCCAACTGAACTGGCTTGACTCGATTGTCTCTCTGGAGGTGCAAGAGCTCCGAGCTCCGCCGCCGAGCGCTGCGCTGCGTCGCGCGCCGGGACGGCCGGGACCGGGTGGGGAGTGGGGAGGGGGCCGGACGGCCGGACGGTGAAGGGGGTGGGGGAACGTGAACGTGGGGAACAGGACGGGAGACTTGGGCGGACCGACTGAGGTACTCCTCGCCCTGTCGTCGCCCTCGCCTGTTCTGTTTTTCTTCGGTCTTCCCTCCTCTTTCCTCTCGCGTGCATCAACACTGTTCCTCTCACTCGCGCAATCCCAGAATAAAGGAGGGAAACCATTAGAATAACCTGGGTTGAGGGAAGCGGGGAATGACAGGCGCGCGGCTCGGAGGCGTGGGGTATCGCCGGAGCCGCCGGAGCAGTGCGAGGGCGGCAATACCCTACGAATACAAAGCATGACGAACGGGGAGTATCCCCTGCAGGCTACAGCTGCTACAGCGAGAGCGACCTACTGTACCAAGAGCCCAGCGGACCTAGTCTGATTTATCTTCGAATTTGTTAAGCGGTCCCAGCGTGAAGCTACGGTGGATCGTTGGAATTACTAGACCGTTTCAGAAGTGGTAATGCAGAAAAATTGAAGGAGAATGAATACAAATATGAGTACACACACACACACACACATACACACCCACCGCAAGTTGTAAAAATGTGCCAATAGCTGCGCATAAGGAATACCTCGTGCTCTGCCGCAGGCTTGCAGGACAGGGAAACATAAACTTTGGAAGGCAACCTTCAAAGTCCTCTGACTTTACGAGCGGGCATCCCAGGCGAACGGCGCACATCCTGTAAGTATACGACCGCTTCGTCATCACGCGGAGTGCGACGCACAAGGCCAGCGCGCGCACGGGCGATACCCCTCGACCCAGTCCGCATGGCCCACATTGGCCTGCGGCGATACTCCGCGCCAGTCGGAGGCGATACCCCGCGCCGCAGGTCGACTGCCGCGCTGCGTGGCGCGCTCTCGCGGCGAGAGGCGCAACCTCACTGCAATTGGCAGAACGTGTCGCGCTGCGCCCGCCACGCCCCGCCACTGTGTTTTGCAACAACCTGCCCCCAAAGCAGCGCAGCAGCGCGGTGAGTCGCCGCGCTCGATCACTCCACACGAACACACGAACTCACGAAGAAGGCCCTGTTAGTCGTGGCGCTCCCGCGCTTTTCCCCGCGGAGGCCCTGGAGGCCCTCTGGTCGGAGGGAAGTGCCAGCGCCTTGGCGCGCCTTGGCCGCGCGTTGCCATGGCAGCACGGCTTGCCGACGTGCACGGGGCGACCCGCGACGCCGCGTCGCCGCGTCGCCGCTCGTGGTGACCTTTCGGTGCAGCCCGGCAAACCCGGTTGCCTAGGCAACGCCAGGCAACGCCATGCAACGCGACGTTGATAATGTTATCACGGAGTTGTACCTGGGCCGCAGGGCTGCACTGCGCTGTGGTGCTTGGCCGTCTTTACGGCCGCGGAGCAACACAAACACACAGCGGCCCTGCGGAAAGCGCAACACGTCTCAAAGGGAACACATCGCGCCGAGCGCCAATTTCTCATACGCCCTCGAGAGAAAGGGAGGAAGGCATGAGAGAGATGTAAGCTGTCGGGATGTTGTCACCAGCTTGATGGAAAGGGTCTGTTTTCCTTTTCCTCTTGTTTCCTCCTTTCATCCACGCCGCCTCTGGCTCCGTCGTCGCCGTCCTCGCCGCGTCGTCTATCGGCTCCCCCGTTACAACTCCTTCTTTTCCAGTCGAATCATTGTGGTGTGGTAAGCTGTCAGCTGGCGCCGCCCAGCGACGCGCCGAGCGACGCCCGAGGGGTGCGGCGACAGCGGCAGGGGTTAAGGGTGACGCTGGCGGCGGGGCGGAGCGGGGCGGGGCGGGGCGGGGCGGGCCGCCCGCGGCGCGACAGCAGCGACAGCCCACGGGGAGAGAGTGGACGCCGAGCTGTAGCACCGCGAGAAAAGCATGCGGAGCGTAGCGCTCTCGCAGCGCCCCCGCCACGCCCCGCCCAACCCCGCCCCGCCACGCCCGGCCTGTGGCGCCACATCCACCATACGTCACGCGGTGGCACGCCAGGGGCGGCAGGGGCGGCAGGCCAGGGGTGGGACGCGGCGGTTTGGAGAGGGCGGATGGAGGATAGGGCGAAATGAAGCCCGGGCACGGGGGTGAGGCGCCGGGGTGGGGGCCGTCGGGGTGGTGGGGGACGGGGTGGCGGCCATGGGCGTCCAAATGACAAAACGGTGTATCATAGCATGTGATCTGCATTCCGATAGGGCTCTCCTCGTCGCACGCACGCCGCGCGGCCTGGTGCCGTCTCTCTCTCTCTCTCTCTCTCTCTCTCTCTCTCTCTCTCTCTCTCTCTCTCTCTCTCTCTCTCCCAGCAGCCTGCCTGCCTGCCTCCCTCTGTGTTCGTGCTTGCGCCCTTCTGTCCGCCCTTCTGCCTGTCCGTCTGCCTCGGCCCTCCCTGACGCCGTTCAACGCGGTGTAACTCGCACCCTCCCTCCCTCCCTCCCTCTCTCTCTCTCTCTCTCTCTCTCTCTCTCTCTCTCTCTCTCTCTCTCTGTCTCTCTCGCTCTGTCTCTCTCGCTCTGTCTCTCTCTCTCGGCCGCGTTAAATGACTCTGTCCCCCCTCTCTCTCACACTGATCCCTCCCCGCCCGACCACATCTTTCTGCGTCTTCGTGCTCCCTCCGTATACTCCTTGCCGCCCCTGGTCTTCTCTTCGTCACGTCTTCGCGCGTCTTCGCAACCCCCGCCGCTTATCCTTGTTTCCACTTGCTCCTTCCACCGCCTGCGCCGCGGCCTGCGCCCCCTCAACCAAACCAGCCCCCCCCCCCCCGTCAACCGCGCCCCCTCAACCAATCCACCTCGCCCCGCCCCGCCCCCTGGCGACCCCATTCGGTGCCGTGCCCGCCGTGTTGTGGGGATGCGACCCGCCCTAAACACGCAGGGGGCGGCGGGCCGTGGCGCGGGGGACCCGACAATGGGCGATCCTGTTGCCAGCCTCTTCCCCTTCTACACTGGTTGCATTTTGTTTGGTCGTTTCGGTGTTTGTCGAAGTTTCACGTTGGTGTGCGCACCGTGCCATCCCCTCGGGGATTTTGATTTTTAACGAGTTTGCAACAACGGCCATTTTGTGGCACACCCTGCCATGTCGACGCCGCGACGCGTGTGCCCCCTCGCAACAGGGGCGGCAGGTGGAGTCGAAAGGGGAAAGGGGGGGGGAGGCTGGCCCCGCGAGGGACGCGACGACGACGACGACGCACAGGGAGCAGGGCGACGTGGACGACGGAGCCCGACGACGAGCAGGAGGGACTTGAAGAGGAGAGAGACGAGGGGTTGAATAAGAACAGGGCGGCAGCCGGCTTTATTAGAAACGCCAAGGAAACTGCTCCTTGCGCCAAGAAGCGCAGCCACGCCACCCCGTCGCTCTGTCACGCCCCGCCCCGCCACGCCCCGCCCCGCCACGCCCCGCCCCATCCCGCCACGCCCCGCCACGCCCCGCAGAGGGCCTACCCTGTGGAGGCGGTGCGGTGGCCGCCGAGGTCGGAGTGTCCGCTGCCGGCGCCACCACTGCTGCTGCTGCGCTGCCGGTCGAAATTAAACAAATTGATTGCATTTCAATGGGAAAATGTCGGTGGCTTGTCGGCCACCGGGGGAAATAGGGGGGGGGGGGCAGGAAGGAGGGCGTTCAATATCGCGAAGCAATATCGCGGCGAGTGTCGACTCGCGGATAGATGCGTGACAGTTCGCTGCGAGGAAGGCAAGCGGAGCGAGGGAGAGGAAAGGGAGCGCCTTTCTTCCCTTTTTCGCGCCTTCCTTTTGATTTGGAAAGGCGGGAAAGCCAAAGCCTTTGTGCCAACGGAGGAGAAGCGTGCGACGAGTGGCGACGAGCGGACCAGCCAGGCAGGAAAGGGTGCGAGAGAGACAGAGCGACGAAAGCGCCACGCAGCAGCGCGATGACGCGGGCCGCCGAGTCGTTCCGCGCTGCCTGCTGGACGCGCAAAAAAAGAGAAGGGGTGCAGGGGCACGCCACTGGTAAAAGCCTCCGCGAGAGCACTCTCAAATGAGCGGCTAATAAATTATGCCATATCAGAAGAGTCACTGTTGAAAGGAGCAAAAATGGAAATGGCGATGGGGCCGAGGAGATTGCGGACGTCGCGACGCCCAGCGACGCCACGGCGAGGGCGGAAGT